>NC_138777.1:188195486-188207986 GCF_965119305.1 Pelophylax lessonae | reverse complement strand
ACAGCTAGATAATTAATTCAGGTTAATTCTGTTTCTGTACACAATTTCATCTGCATATGATAATGTAATCAGGCAACCCCTGATCTGTGTGTGGTAATATGATCAGGAGGGGGAGGTCCATGCTGTATGTCAATTCTGTGTGACTGTTCAATAAAGAGTGATTCCAGTACAAGCTAAGTTTTTGGCTAGCTTTGTATGAGGGCGGCTTGGAAAATCTGGTAAATATGTTCATCATGACTGCAAGGAAGCCGTATACTGACGGAAGACCACAAACACATTGTGGGTTGGCGGTTCCGTTACAGGGAGCATGTGGGACACAAATGAAGGAGGATTTTCTGTTTACTTTATGACGCATGTGCATCACATGGGAGCTGGATTGGTGCTTAGATTGCCACACCAGAGTCTTTAGTTGTACTCTAAAGTATTGATTTAGTGACCAAATAAAATATAGTGATCACATACAGGGAAAGGTGTAGCTTTTATAAGATAAAAAGTGTCCATCTCACTTAATCAAATGTCAATAGATATCAGTTAGATGCAGCAGATGTTTTTTCCTTGGACGGGGAATGATTATTGGCACCAAAAAGGGTCAGTCGACCCAAAAGTGATACATTATTTATGGACTCAGCTTGGTTGGCTGAATCAGCCCCTGGTTTCTTATATATCTCAGATATTCCAAAAGTGAGATCTCTCTTCAATATTTTCAGACTCTGTGGCTGTCCACCTTGGAGTTTTGCATGTTCCTGCCTATGTGTGTCAGCATTCTCCTGCTGTGGTCTCTATAATATAAAATAATTAAACATGAAAAACCCCTAGTAATACCCACAGCAACCACAACTTAAAGTGGATGTACACCTCAGACATGAAGTATGAACAAAGCATATCCCTCTATAGCAGGGGTCTCCAAACTTTCTAAACAAAGGTCAAGTTTCCTGTCTTTCAGGCTTTAGAGGGCCAGACTGTGCCCAGTGGGAGAAAACAATGCCTGATCTTCAGTATTAGGGGAAGAAATAGTGCTGCATCGTTGGTGTCAGTGGGAGGAATAGTGCCCCATCAATGGTGTCAGTGGAGGGAATAGTGCCCCATCATTGGTGTCAGTGGGAGCAATAGTGCCCCATCAATGGTGTCAGCGGAGGGAATTGTGCCCCATCATTAGTGTCAGTGGGAGGAATAGTGCCCCATCATTAGTGTCAGTGGGAGGAATCATGCTTCATTGTTGGTGTTAGTGGCAGGAATAATGCCACAAGGGACGGATAAAGGCAAGCTAAGGGTCGCATCCGGCCCCAAGGCTGCAGTTTGGAGACCACTGTTCTATGTTCTATTCCACTGTTCTTTGGAGCCCTACTGTGTCATTTCTGTCTGTTGTCTCCTTCCTCTGCTATCAGAAGTTGCTTTCCTGACATCAAGACAAAAAAGGTGACGGGGGAGGGAGCTTCTGCTGATTAACAGCCTCAGTTTGGTTGCTGTGTGAAGGGGGGTGTGTCTCCTCCCACCAATCAGCTCTCAGAGCTCTCCTCACTGAGCTCTGCAGAGGTGATTTCTGCTCACTGTTCTCTTTATTCTGACAGCACAGACAAGCTTTATAAATTATGAACTTCGAACAGATGTAAAGAAGACTGCAATTAAATAGGTTTAACTTACAGTATGTAGGAGAATTTGTTAAATCTCTGAGTATCATCTGAGGCCAGTAACTTCACTGGATATATGTAAGGGTTTACAATCACTTTAAGGTACCAATCTCACCAATAAAGATCCTAGGAGACATAAGAAACTTTCAAGTAATTCTCTAGTAACTATCAAACTGTAACACTAGTTTTGGTTAGACTTAATCCTTATATTGAAAGGGATAGTAAATCCTGCTTGGTCATTTCTACCTACAGGTAAGCCTATAATAAGTCTTACCTGTAGGTAATATTAATATCTCCTAAATTTGTACTGTTTAGAAGATATTCACCCTAAATGCAGCCAGTTACTGTGACAGAACTGTCCCCCCCTCCGCTTGAGTGCTTTTGTCAGCATACCGCTTCCTCCAGTGTGAACATAAATATCAGATATTGTAGCCGTATATTGCAACCAAGTCTAGATGGGACTAGTTTAGCTGCGAAACTGGAACTGTTTATTGAATAAACTCAGACAGAATATATATCCCACAGGGGGACAGTCCACTCCTGATCATTTTACACTAACAATACAAACTGTAACCAGAAACATACTTAACCTGAGCTAATTAACTAATCACCTAGACAATGTTGTGAATATTCAGATATCCCCACTTCAGGTCAGACTTTCCAGCATCGAGCTCATAAAGTACAAAACATATTATTACAAGTATAAACACATCCCCACAGTAGTTTGCTAGCAGACAATAGGTGGGTTAATTAGCAGAACAAACAGTGATTCCCTCCCTCCTCAGACTTGTAGGTAACAGATTATAGCAGGAGACCTACTTACAATAAACACATTATGGCAGGGGACCCCAGATAGATGGCTTGCTGATGACAGCAACATCTGATAGTCTCACAATTGTGAAGAAGTCACTTTTTTAATGAGGCAGCTAGATACTAAACAGGGACCCCGAGCCTAGAGTGCCAGAGTCGACAGGCCCACTAAAAAGTCCTTCAAGAAGAAACAGATTTTTTTGTGGATCTAAAAGTCTGTGTTTACCCCCAATGCTGTGTACATCTTCAATGTTACATGCATTTCAAAAGTGGGTTTAAAACTTTGGGCTATGGCAATCAACAGAAAAATGTATATCCAACAAAGAGCTATATTGCAGCTCAGGTTAGATGCCTGTTCTCAAGAGTAGAGGTAATGCTAGTTACAGCATGAAGATCCAATGACAATCAACATAAAAACATATATCCACCAAAGAGCTCTTTGCATCTCAGGTTAGATGCCTGCACTCAAGAATAGACAATTAAAGCTAGATGCAGCATGAAAATCCCATGAGTATGGCCGTTGACATGAAGACAAATGGAATGACTGATAGGAAAAAGTTGCCTGTATAACTTTAAACCTGTTGGAACTCTAGGGATTGTCTCCCATGCCTACATCAGCTCATACCCACCCCAGTTCTTGGCTATTGGAAACATCAGCATGAAACCACCACGTAACATTATTATTCAAAGAGGGCCCCACCCAATAAATACTTTTTAGCCAATAATGCGGGAATGGGCAAGGACATGTTTTATTAGATAAATAAACCACATACTTATTCCATTAGCAAACAACTTCAACATTTAAGCAAACACTTGTGGCAGTCACAGATGAACTGTGAGCACTGAACTGTCATAAATCCCCCTCTATTGCCTGTCTTAACCATCAGTCCCAAACAGGCTTACAATTAACCAGAGGCTCCAGAGGGCATGAAACAGTTACCATTCAACCGCTGCAAGGTAAACATCTGCCAATAAAGGTGTCACAATTACCAAGAGAAGGGGAACAGTGGGAGAAAGCTTGCTACAAGATTGCAGGAGACTAAAAGTCAGTAATCTCCACCCATTCTTAGTAGGACCCAATAACTATAGCTCCAGCTCCTAATCACCCCCAGCCACTAGCTGTAAGTGCTTTATATGTTTTTAAATTACCAGTACCATATGTCTTTAGACATTCACATGAGGGGTGGGGTTCTTCTTTGCCTTTTCTCCAGCCCGAGCCAGTTTTTAACCACTTCAATACTGGGCACTTTCACCCCCTTCCTGCCCCTGCCAATTTTCAACTCTCAGTGGTGTCGCACAATTGCGCGGTCATGCAACACTGTACCCCAATTACATTTTTTATCATTTTTATAAACAGATAGAGCTTTCTTTTGGTGGTATTTAACCTCAACTGGGTTTTTTATTTTCTGCTAAACAAATTGAAAAAAAGACCAAAAATGTTTTTTTTTTAAAAAAAAAAGCCTTTCTTAGTTTCTATTATAAAGTTTTGTAACTTTTCTCCTTCACTGATGTGCCCTGATGAGGCTGCACTGATGGGCACTGATAGGCTGCAATAATGGGCACTGATAGGTGGTACTGATGAAGCGGCATGTATGGGCAATAATGAGGCTGTACTGATAAGGAGGCCCTGATGGGCACTGATGGGCAAGGGTGAGACTGCACTGATAAGGTGGCACTGATGGGCACTAATAGGAAGCACTGATATGCTGTAATGATTAGCGCTAAAATGTTGCACTGATGGACACTGATATGTTGCACTGATGGACACTGATATGCTGGTCTGATGGACACTGATATGTTGCACTGGTGGACACTGATATGTTGCACTGATGGACACTGACATGTTGCACTGATGGACACTGTTATGCTGCACTGATGGGGCTATATTGATTATCAGGGCACTGATGATCAGTGCCCTGATTATCAGTGTAAATTTCCCCTGTAACTGGAAAGCTGTTTATCATTTATCCTTTCCGCAGAGACTGACAGTGCTAAGGAAAGGAAGTGCCGATAACCGGCATTTGTTTACATGTGATTGGCTGTGATTGGACACAGCTGATCACATGGTAAAGAGCCTACGTCATCAGATCTTTACCCTGATTGGTAATGCGCTGTGTCTGAGGGACACAGCTCACCACTGCAGCTCACCATCGCAGCTCACCACTGATTGTCTTGCTGCATACCCCTGAATGACGTCATATCATATCATATGACATCCAGTCAGGATCTTAAAGTCACCGCCCGGTCATCATTCTGCTATAGGCTGGGGGGGAAAGGTGTAAATGATGCAGAGAATGATGCTGACATACTGTGATTGGAAAGTGCTGCAGTGGTGCCCCCTCAAGGAGCGGGTCAATGATTCCCTGCACTCACCAGATGTCCTCAGTCTTCTGGGTTATATGATACCCAGTGTCATTAAACCTAGAAGACTGATGACATCTAGTGGTAGAAATGAATTACTACAGAGGACCGTACTGGAGAGAATGTGAGCATTGCAGCCTAAACTATTTTTTAACACCTCTTGGGCATGATCCAAAAAAAAAAAAAAACTTTTTTATTTTTCAGAGCTGGGCTGTAAGTAGAAACAGCCAATCACTTCCTTGTATGCACATTTCACTTAACACAAGTTAATTTGTTATCCCATTTCCATGCCATCCTTCCATCATCCATTGATTCCTTTCACCAAAGGTCAAGGGCCTTTATTACTTGTTTTGTTAAAAAAAAAAAAAATTGTTCAAGAAGTTTACTGGAGTAAAGTGCAAGAGAGAAATAAAGGAAATGGTGGAAAGTGAGAGTGACACAAACCGAAATCAACTTCTATATAGTGAAAAAAAAAAGTGAGAGAGGCAGAAAACAAGAATAAATTAAAGAGGAAAGAAAGGATATCGAGAAAGAGGAATATGGAAAGAGACAAGTAAAGAGAAAGAGAGACGCTAGCGAGATATTCGAGTAAAAATAACATCAAAACCAGGTTATTTTCCACCAAGAAGCACTCAGCTTTAGATAGTAACTTTCTTTTTTTTTTTTTTTTTGCCAGAATCCTGCTGGTGTTAATCTGATCCACAAAAATACAATGTATCTATCTCATATTAAATTTAATCCAGCTGTTAGAAGAAAGAGTACAAAATTATCTTTCTGATATGCTGTGTTACAACCCTTTGAAAACAGTATGTCTGATTTATGCTTCCCTTAAAGGCATTTGTGAGCTAGCAAAGCACATTACAGAATACAGTGTTTGCTAAGTTATTTTACAAATCTAGACCTAGGCCACCCTTGTTAATGTGTTGCTTCATGATAAAATTTAAGGGGGTTAACTCTTTCGTACATGCTAGGAGAGCCATTTATTTTCTATGCTATGGGAACCATTCTCTCCAAAGTGATATTTTAGTTGTAGCTGCAGTACTCCTTGATTCTGGTTCCTGCTCTGTCCCTAGGCAACTTAACGTTTTGGATGCTCTCATCCATCTTTGATGCTCCCACCCCATCATTGGACTTATTTGCTGCCTTCCATGGTCCCTTGTCCATCACATATTGAGTACCCTAACAAGGAAGCAGGGGCGGACTGACCATTCGGGGATTAGGGCACTGCCCGAGGGCCCAGGGTCAGCTGCAGGTGGGGCTTTGTGTTGCTTGAGTGTGGACACAGGGGGCCCCATGATCTCTGATTGCCCCATGAGTTGTCAGTCCACCCCTGCAAGGAAGAATAGTACTTCACTCTAAATGGGAACAAAGAAAGGAGGGTTGGGACTTTAAATGAGGCTTGTGAGGCATAGCTTGGTAAAGGGTAAATATAAAATGACATATTTATTCTATTTAACCAAAAAAAAAAAACATTGCACATTGGCGGTAAGTACGTAGATAATCATAGATGGTCATATATATATATATATATATAAATACAACAGGCGTACACCCCTCACATTTTTGTAAATATTTTATTATATATTTTCATGTGACAACACTGAAGAAATGACACCTTGCTACAATGTAAAGTAGTGAGTGTACAGCTTGTATAACAGTGTAAATTTGCTGTCCCCCCAAAATAACTCAACACACAGCCATTAATGGCATAAAGAGTAACTCACCCTAGCTCCACCGCACTTTGGGAAGATAAAGAGTTAAGTGTCGCTGCTCAGGCTGAACGTCCAAACCAAATGTTATGTGAATAAAGCCGGCACACGAAAAGTCTTCTTCCAAGTAAAATACTTTATTCCAACATGGATAGCGGTGACAACATGTCAAATACTGACGCGTTTCGGCTTTACGCCTTCCTCGTAGCATGTGCTATGAGGAAGGCGTAAAGCCAAAACGCGTCAGAATTGTCATGTTGTCACCGTTATCCATGTTGGAATAAAGTATTTTATTTGGAAGAAGACTTTTCGTGTGCCGGCTTTATTCACATAACAAAGCCATTAATGTCTAAACCGCTGGCAACAAAAGGTGAGTACATCCCTAAGTGAAAATGTCCAAATTGGGCCCAAAGTGTCAATATTTTGTGTGGCCACCATTATTTTCCAGCACTGCCTTAACCCTCTTGGGCATGGAGGTCACCAGAGCTTCCCAGGTTGCCTCTGGAGTCCTCTTCCACTCCTCCATGATGACATCACGGAGCTGGTGGATGTTAGAGATCTTGCGCTCCTCCACATTCCATTTGAGGATGCCCCACAGATGCTCAATAGGGTTTAGGTTTGGAGACATGCTTGACTAGTCCATCAAATTTACCCTCAGCTTCTTTAGCAAGGCAGTGGTCATCTTGGAGGTGTGTTTGGGGTCGTTATCATTTTGGAATACTCCCCTGCGGCCCAGTCTCCGAAGGGAGGGGGATCATCCTCTGCTTCAGTATGTCACAGTACATGTTTGCATTCATGGTTCCCTCAATAAACTGTAGCTCTCCAGTGCCGGACCATGACACTCCCACCACAATGCTTGACTGTAGGCAAGACACACTTGTCTTTGAACTCCTCACCTGGTTGCTGCTGACATCATCTGAACCAAATAAGTTTATGTTGGTCTCATCAGACTACAGGACATGGTTCCAGTAATCCAGGTCCTTAGTCTGCTTGTCTTCAGCAAATGGTTTGCAGTCTTTCTTGTGCATCATCTTTAGAAGAGGCTTCCTTCTGAGACGACAGCCATGCAGACCAATTTGATGCAGTGTGCGGCGTATAGTCTGAGCACTGACAGGCTAACTCCCCCTACCCCTTCAACTTCTGCAGCAATGCTAGCAGCACATACAGTATACCTCTATTTCCCACTTCTTTGGTTGACCATGGTGAGGCCTGTTCTGAGTGCGACCTGTCCTGTTTAACCATTGTATGGTCTTGGCCACCATGCTGCAGCTCAGTTTCAGGGTCTTGACAATCTTCTTATAGCCTAGGCCATCTTTATGTAGAGCAACACTTCTTTTTTTAGATCCTCAAAGAGTTCTTTGCCATGAGTTGCCATGTTGAGCCTTCAGTGACCAGTATGAGAGAGTGAGAGCGATAACACCAAATTTAACACACCTGCTCCCCATTCACACCTGAGACCTTGTAACACTGATGAGTCACATGACATTGGGAAGGTTAAAATGGCTAATTGGGCCCAATTTGGGCATCTTCATTTAGGGGTGTACTCACTTTTGTTGAAAATTGTTGCTTGAACTGTGGCAGTATCCTATCAGATGTAGGCCCTGTTTGAGTATTTTGACAGCTAGAGGTGCCGACAGACTGAATAAAAAAATCTGTGTGTGAGACCAGCTTTAGCAGTCATGTGGACCTGTTGAGAGATGGAGGGATCTCTGCTTTTTTAATGGTTAAGCAAGCCCTGGGACATAGCAGGATATCTCCCCAACCCGTAGAGCAGAGACTGTTTGGTAATTCCAATCCTTTGCTCTTCTTAATAGAGAATGACAGCGGAAAAAGCCCAATAATTAAATGAAATGACTGAAATTGGGTGCATTGCTTGCTTTTATCGAGCTGCCATTAGTCAGCTAAAACCATAGCCTTTATATCCTTTTCTACTTAGTCATGTTCTTCCTAAGCTTATAGCTATTTTCAGCCAATAAAAACAAATTCACTTTTGTACCACTATTATCTGTTCCAGGTTGAAGATGTGATAAAAAATAGGATCATGTGCTGACCAATATCGTGATTCACTCTCATCCCGGAACATGGTATCAGCATACAGATAAGACCTCTCATGTATTTATTGTTTTCCTGCCTGATTGGTATTTTTCCCCTAATTTTTTTTTAGAATTTCACATGACACGGTGTGCTTTCAAAACAAGATGAGCCGAATTAGAACCAGGATGAACGGAAGTCCAATAGCAGATAACCAGTTATTGTCAGGAAATGGAAGATACCAAGTGTATTTTGCTAGTAATATGCAGTAGACAGGAGAGTTCATGGTCAGGAGACCTTTCTCCTTCATCAGTTCACAAAATAATAAAAATATTAAAAATATAAAGCTCAAAGTGTATGAGAAAATGCTGTTCATGCAAATAATACAATTACTGAGCCTTTTTTTTTTTTTACTTAAAATTCAACTGCAGACAAATAACTAAACTGTACTTAGGAGCTGTTTTACTGGCAATAGGATTTGTATTTCTATCCATCTAGTCTTGAGATTTACACTGGCCAAATGGATAGCACAGCCAGGCCAGTGACAATGCAGTTTTGTCACCACCCTGCTGCCAGCCTTTAATTAGGGAAAGGTTCCGGATTAAAATTTTCAGTAGGTACAATACATTTTTACATGGCACAATGGCTCTGGTTAGACAGCTCTGCACAAATGAATGGTACCCCTTAGGTATGGGGGACACTCGGAGTTGAGAATCCATGTATGAAAAGTCCAATGAGAGTGACAAGACTAATGTCTAATAGTCCAGAATCTCTTGTTAGAGAAGTTGATTCATGGCAAAAAAACATACAAAAAAGCCCCCTGAAACACGTTTCGGGGGTCAGGCAAACCCTTCTTCTTCAGAAATAGAAAACAGTGTAGAAGAGTAAAAGTATATATTAACTAAACATATGTGTATAAAATGGAAGTAACCCCATTCAAAGGTATAAGAATAATTTTTGTATACATTTTATATATATATATATATATATATATATATATATATATATATATACAATATATTTTTTGACGGTTTATCTTATTTATTATCCATTATTTTTGCAATATCGTTGCAATATTAATCTTTTTTTTTTTTTTTTTTATTCTTTATAGTTGCAATAATACCTACTTGCCAACTCATGGCAGTATATATACTGCTTTTGGGCAGCTTATACAGGCACTGTAACATACAGTACCTGTAGTTATATACCATTGTTTGTAGATGCTATAATTTGCGCACAAAACAATTAATATATACTTTTTTTTTTTTTACCAAAAACATGTAGCAGAATACATTTTGGTCAAAATTTAGGAAAAAATATGATATAATTATTTATATTTTTTTATCTGATATGTTTTAACCGGTTGCCGACCGCCGCACGACTATTTACTGAGGCGGTCAGCCCCGGGCCAGGCAAATTGACGTAGATCTACGTCGCTTGCCTGTCACTTCCTTGTGAGCCAATAGCGGGCGAGCGCGCGCGCGCGCCGAGGCGAGCGCCTGCCACGGCTCGTTCACAGAGAAGTCAGTGCGTGCAACCGGCGGACCCAATGTCCGCCAGTCACTCGCCGGTCGTCAGTGCAGAGGGAGAAAGTCAGGCGGCTGATGTAAACGAGCCGCCTGTCATTCTCCCCTGCGTAGAAACAGTGATCACACGGTTCTACTATGTAGGACCGTTGATCACTGTTCCTACACTAGTAGCCACAGCCAATCACAGTAAAAAGCACGCCCCTAGGGACACACTTAACCCCTCCCTCCCCAATAAAGTTAACTCCTTCCCTGCCAGTGTCATTTTGCAGTAACAGTGCATATGTATAGCACTGATTACTGCAGTAATGTCACTGGTAACCCCAAAAGTGTCAAAAATGTCAGTCAAGGGTCCGAACTGTCCGCCGCAATGTCGCAGTACTGCAAAAAAAATTGCAGATCGCCGCCATTACGCGTTAAAAAAAAAACACCAAAAATGACCGAAATCTTTCCCTTAGTTAGTAAACGCAATAACTTTTGCGCAAACCAATCAAAATACGCTTTTTGCTATTTTTTTTACCAAACATATGTAGCAGAAAACAAATTGGCCAAAAATGTTAAAAAATTTTGATTTTTACATTTTTTGGGGGGGGAATTTCATATAAAAAAATGTGAAAAATATTGTTATTTTTGCAAAATTTACGCTCTTTTTTTGTTTATAGCGCAAAAAGTAAAAATCGCACAGGTGATCAAATACCACCAAAAGAAAGCTCTGTTTGTGAGAAAAAAAGGACGTCAAATTAGTTTAGGTACAGAGTCGCACGACCGCGCAATTGTCCGTTAAAGTCACGCAGTAAAAAAAATCGCAAAAAAAACCCTGGTCAGGAAGGGGGTAAAATCTTCCGGGGCTTAAGTGGTTAAAACAGAAAATAACAAAATATGTTTTTCTTTCCAAATTTTTGGCCTTTTTTTATTGAATAAAAAATGTAAAAAACCCAGTGGTGATCAAATACCACCAGGTCTATTTGTGCAACAAAAAAAAAATGGTAAAAATGTCATTTGTGTACAGTGTTGCATGACTACGCAATTACCAGTTAGTGCAGTGATGAATAGCAAAAAAATGGCCTGGTCATGAAGGGGGTAGCATCTTTCAGAGTGGTTGGTTAATATAGTTTTCTTCTTTTCATTATTTTTTTATTATTGTTATTGTCACAATATGAGTTCCTATTTACGCTTTTTTTATGTTTCCCTTTTCCAATATTTTTGTGTTTGAATATTATAATTTTTTTTTATCTGTTATTGATTTTTTTTTCACTGTCATTAGGTTTTTTGCTTTATTTTGATTTGCAGTTCCTCACCATACTGCCAATAGGGTGGATTGGTCTTCTGAATCTCAAATTATGGTGATCTTGAGAATTACATATACTGTATACCTGTATATATATATATATATATATATAATTTTTGTTTCAGTATATATACAGTACTGTGTAATAGTTTTAGGCAGGTGTAAAGAAATGCTGTAAAATAAGAATGCGTTACAAAATAAATATATTTTACAAAATGCAAAGTGAGAGAACAGAAGAAAATTCAAATCAATATTTAGCGTGACTATCCTTTGACTTCAAACCAGCACCAATTCTTCTAGGTTTACTTGCACACAGTGAGATTGATTTACTAAAACTGGAGAATGCAAAATCAGATACAGCTGTGGATAGTAGCCAATGAACTTTGTTCAATAAAGCTTTGACAGAAAACCTGGAAGCTGATTGGTTACTATGCAGAGCTGCACCAGATTTTGCACTCTCCAGTTTTAGTAAATCAACCCCAGTGCTTGAATGAACTCAGGTAGGTTGTTACAAAGTTCTTGAAAAACTAACCACAGATCTTCTGTGAATGAAGGTTGCCTCAAATCAGGGGAGGACTGGGCCAGGGGGCAGGGGAGCAATTGCCCCCCCGGCCTCTCTGATGCCCCATAAAAAGGCTGCACTGCTTCTGCCACAGACATGCCTAAAGGATTCCTGGTGAATAGAAGAAAAAGTCTCCACTGCTGACCTACTGAGTGTGGGATGAAGACAAGGACAGATGGCAGGCCTCATCCCTAACATGGATGGTGTAAACTGTGTCTGAGCTGAGGCCAGTTCCATGCCCCACTGGAGACTCTCTTCCCCCGGCCAGCCCCGACCGAGCTGTCCTAGTTCCACCCAACCTCCCCGGTCAGGAACCTATATTTGGCAAGAGTACCTGGAGAGTACCTGGAGCAGAGCTTCAATCTGGAAAGGGGGTCAGGAGAAGGCCAGGAAGAGGGAGAATGGGAAGAGGCACCATGGGCCTCTGGTGTGTACTTTCCCCCTGGGCTAAAAAGTTGCCAGTCAGCCCATGCCTCAAATCCTTCTGTCTCTTCATGTAATACCAGAAAGACACAATGATGCTGAGATCAGGGCTCTGTAAGGACCAAACCATCCCTTCCAGGGCAAATTACACGCCTCTCTGAT
>NC_138777.1:187957986-188190486 GCF_965119305.1 Pelophylax lessonae | reverse complement strand
ATGCCCCTTACATTGGTGGTCAATGGGAAGAATGCCCCTTACATTGGTGGTCAGTGGGGAGAATGTTCCTTACATTGGTGGTCAGTGGGAAGAAGGAGGAGGACACACCCAAGGAGCTCTCTGTGAGATCCAGCCTTTTTTCAAGCCTGGGCCTTGCTTGCTAGCTTGGCCCAGGAACAATGCCTGATCCTGGGGGAGGCCCTGGGAGGGATCCCCCTGATGACACAGGGCCTAGTGAGGAGGAGGTGGAGGACCTGTCTGTGGGTCCAGGCCCTGGTGAGAATGCGGATGTCTTCAGCCAGAAGGTTATCAATCGTTTTAGGGCGATTGGGAGAGCGGAAGAAAAACTTAAAGTTTTGAAGGCTGAACACAAATCCTTCAAAACCAAGTATTTCCAGGCCTGGAGTAAAAATCGCACAGCCATGAAGCCTGAGTTACAGGAATTGGAAGAAAAGGTAAAGGAACAATCTTTATTATTGGAAAGGCTGAAAGATAGAAGTGGAGCATTTAAAGAAAAGTTTGACAATGAGAGGCGTTTTACCAGCCAAGCATCAGCAAGTTCTGTGGATCAGCAGGCTCAGTTAATGGATGACCAGGCTCCATCTGCCTCTGCACCTCTCCCCCCATGCCAGAACTGGGAATCACCAGCGGCAACCAGCCAGGGGGTTGAGAGTGGACATGGATCCCTGACATTCATCCAGCAGATGGAGTCACCCCTGAAAGCAGACAAGTTTGTCTTTTCTGATGATCCATCAGAAATCCCTGAGGATGGGCAGAGGAGATACAGGCCAGCAAAGCCAGTAATGGTGGAGAAATCCCAGTACACCATGCTGCCATCCAACATGTCTGCCCCATCTGCTGTAGTGGATGGTGTCCCAGGTGAGAAGGAGCTCTGCATACAGCTACCTATGGGAGTTACCGCTGTGGAGAAACCGACAGACATGCAAGGAAAATCCCTGACCGTGGAATCCCCGGACCATCAGATGAATGTGGATGGACCTGCATTAAACACCCCAGGCATGGATTTTGCTGGTCTGGCTGAGACCAGTAGTCCCACGGCAAGCAAAATGGCTGCCAGCTCCAAAGAGCCTGCTTCATGTTCACCTGAGCCTCCCAGTCTTCCAGTGCTGATTGACCAGCTGAGTGCTGATGGGGGAGGGGATCAACATGGTTCTGGAAGTGGAATTGAAGTAGCAATGGAAATATCCTGCAATGCTTTACCTGCTGCTGTGTTAAAACAGAATGCTATTTCCACAGCTGAAAACCCTGTCCTAGTGGAAGAGGAGATGACAGCTGGAGTTTTTACCAGTGCAGCAGCTATGGATTCTGCTGTGAAGACAACAGCAATAATAAATATCCCAGCAAGTATAAAAAATGACATTAATGTTAAAGCAATGAATGTGGTGGGTGGTGGTGAAGGGGTTAGTAATGCTGGGAAAAATAAAAATGACATTTCTCCTCCTGCTCAGCAGAGGAAAGATTCGATTGCACAGATCAATCCCGAATCTGTGCAATCGTTATCTGCTAAGTGTGTGTCAGATAATTTAAAAAAAACTGATGGATTTTCTGCTGGGAGGAATGTTGGAAGCTATGCTTCAGCTTTGGGGAGTCACACCAGGGTGGGTGGTGGGAATTCTGTTATTGGTCAAAATTCAGGGAGGTTTGGTGGGTATAGGAGGAGGAATGTGGTACAGTTGAGGTGGGTGGGGGATGGAACTCCACCAGTAAGGGGGAGGGTGGCTGAGTTGATTTTGGAAATGGGGTTTAAAGTCTGTGATATTTTTGCTTTAATTTGCCCGGTGGGGAGTTATGAATTTGATTTGTCGTTTGTAAAACCTGAAAGTTTGGATCTCTTCTGGGAGAGATTTAGGAGGTGCAAGGGCCTTCAGCAGTGGAGTGGTTTGGTGCCAAAGGTAATTTCAAGGCAGCCTCTGATAAAATCAGTGACCATTTTGGTGCGTAACGAATCCATACCAGAGGCTGATTTATTAGTATGGCTACGCCGATATGGCGAGGTCCTCACTCCACTGCGGAAGGTCCTTGATGAGCATGGGATATGGACAGGGGCCTGGACAGTGTCACTAAAATTGGGGGTGCTGGGCGATGTAGTTCAGCACCTTCCCTGCTCAGCCTTTCTGGGTAGGGATAGGCTGACCATTTTCTACCAAGGTCAGCCTAAGGTGTGCAATAAATGTGGTGATAAAGGCCACTTTGCATCGTCCTGCACCCACAAGAAGTGCTCACTGTGCCAGGATTTAGGCCATTTGGCCAGAGAATGCACCCAGATTCGGTGCAATTTGTGCCAGCAGCTGGGTCATCCATATAGCCAGTGCCCAGAGGCACTGCATAACTTGCCAGGATTGGAGACTGAGCTGCAGAGGCTTGATAAAGAAGATGAAGCAGCTGAAGTTAGAGAGGAAATTGTTGCTGCCCCTCCTGTGTCTGTTGTGTCAGATTCTGTTTCCCCTGGTGATGTGGTCCCTGAGTCTGTCCTTCCTGTGTCTGTTGTGTCAGATTTTGTTTCCCCTGGTGATGTGGTCCCTGAGTCTGTCCCTCCTGTGGTTGTTCCTACATCTACTGTGCGTAGATCCTCCAGACTAGCGGAAGCTGCTGGGGGGGCGGGTATAGTGGATCTTCCCCCTCGGCCTACTCCACCTCCAGTCCCTGTCTCTCGACACCGCAAACGCGGCCAAGAGGGTGCAGGGGTGCTGGATGGTGGTGGGGTCGATGGGGTTGAGGGAGGGGTGTCCATGTCCCATGTTTCACCCTCTGTTGTGGAGGATTCGGACGAGGAGGGGTGGGAGAGGACAAAGAGGAAGAAAAAGAAGAAGAGGAAGACCAGTAAAGTGGTCGTTTCTTCCTTACAGTTAGAGCCAGGAGGGGTTCCTCTTGGCAACACATTTTCGGTTTTATCAGGGGAGGAGTTGGTGTCGGATTTATCTATTTGTTTATCATCTATGGATGAGGGGGAGTCACATAGTGTAAAGAGAGCTGTCTCGGGTGATGAGAGTGTGGTGGAGGTTAAGAAACGACTACCCCAATCATCCTGATGGCAGTGCCCGCTCTGATAAAGGTGGCGACCATTAATGTCGCCAGCGTGAAATCTGCAAGAGCTCGTGATATTGCCTTATTTTTGCTCAGTGAGTTTGATGCTGAGATTTTATTTTTGCAAGAGACCTGGCTCAATACTTTGGCCGATGTCCATCTAGCAAAAAGGGAGTGGAGATGCGGTCCCTCCTTTTGGTCTCTTGCGGCTGAGCCTTGCAGCGGAGTAGCGGTTCTTTTTAAAACCGATATGGTAACGTGCCGTCGGATAATTGAGGTAGAAATGGGGAGATGCATGGTCTTAGATGTCTCTGTTAGGGGGCAGGACCTGCGCCTGATCAATATCTATGGACCGCAGTCAAAATGGGACAGGAAATGCCTCCTCACAAAGATCAAGCCCTTCCTTTTTACATCCCAGCAGGTTGTCTTTGGAGGTGACTTTAACACCATAATTAGGCCTGAAGACAGGAGGGTCTCCATAGACAGGCTGGGTTATGATAGCGTTTTTCTTAGAGATATGGTTAGACAAGCAGGCCTGGTAGATGTGCACATTAAGCACTGCCCTGGCAGCACGGGATTCACATTTCAGAGAGGGAATAGTCAGAGTAGGATAGATAGGTTTTTTTTAAAGGAGAACTCTGCTTTCTCGGCTCCTGAGTTGAGGGCGGTGGAGTTCTCTGACCACTGTATGCTGTCTGTGACTCTGAATGCCTCGGACACTCCACCCAGGGGAAGGGGTACCTGGAAACTGAATTCGGCTCTCCTGGAAGATGTAGAGGTAAGACAATCCTTTGAGGATTTTTTTCAGGCACAGGTTTCTATTCTGGACTTTTGCAGCAGTAAGTCAGAGTGGTGGGAGCTTGTGAAACAAAGGGCGATTGGACTTTTCAAGGCCATAAGTAAGAAGAAGCAGCTTGGTATGTATATTGCCTACCAGCATTTGCGGAGGAAGCTTGATCGTCTTGTCTCGTATGGAGGAGATCCAGGGGAGATCTCGGAGGTAAAGCTTCTTCTTAGGAAGTGTCAATACGACCGGCATGCCTCTTTGGTTCTGGAGAGAGATTATGGGAAATATCACTCGCCTGATCCTTACCAGAACTGTAAGCAAGGCATAGCAGTTAAGACGGTCATAGGTCTGAGGGATAGTACGGGTTCCCTGGTGAAGTCCAGATCAGGGATCCTGGAGATCTTCAGGTCATATTACGCAGACCTTCTGGGTAGAAAGGACCTTAGTCGGGACAGGATGGAAAGCTTTCTGGATTCTACTCCAGGATTGGAAATGATACATTGCCTTTGATGGATTTGACGGAACCAATTTCAGCGGATGAGGTAGTTCGTGCTATAGAGAAGCTGGCTACCAAAAAGTCGCCTGGGCCAGATGGGTTGACAGCTGAATTTTACAAGTGTTTTAAGTCCATTCTGGCTCCCTTTTTAGCGGAGGTTTATAACAGCTGTTTAGAAGAGGGTTCTCTCCCTCCCTCCATGAGGCAATCCGCTGTGATTCTTCTGTCAAAAGGTAAAGACCCCTCAATAATTGAGAACTGGCGCCCCATCAGTCTTCTCAATGTTGATAGAAAGATCTTGGCGAAGATTCTTTTTTGGCACTTGTCGTCAGTAGCAGGCGATTTGTTGTCCAATCATCAGCACTGCTCGGTCCAGGGCAGAAGTACCTTTTCAGCAATTTTAGCTGTCCGGGAGGCTTTGGAGCGATGCAGGGCTGCTGAATGGAGAAAGTACTTGCTGGCATTGGATCAGGCGAAGGCTTTTGATCGAGTCAATCATGAGTACCTGTATTTGCTACTTGGTAGATACGGCCTGCAGGGGAGGTTTATTGATTGGCTGAAAACATTGTATAAAGGGGCTGAGAGCTTCCCACTTGTTAATGGTTGGGTTGGACGGCCTTTTGAGGTTGGCTCTGGTGTGCGCCAGGGGTGTCCTTTGAGCCCCCTGCTATATGTATTCGCAATCGACCCCTTCATAAGAAGGTTAGAGAGTGGATCGTTGTGTGGGGTGCCTTTGGGCATTGCTGGTGTGCCACCTTTGAAGGTCGTGGCCTATGCCGATGATGTGTCTGTTATTATCTCTGGGATGGAGGAGGCGCAGGAGGTGGTCTCTGTGATAGAGCAGTACACTGAGGCTTCTGGCTCTAAAATCAATCATGAAAAGAGTGAAGTTTTCTGGATGGGTGAGGAGGGTGAAAGCTTCGAACTTCCGGATGCCTTCCCAGAGCCCCAGCAGGAAATTAAAGTGTTGGGCATCAAATTTGGTCCTGGTGACTATGGTCATCGAAATTGGGAAAGCAGGTTGTTGAATGCCAATGCCAAGGTGGCAAGCTGGAAGAAATGGAAACTTTCCTTGAGGGAAAGGGTTGACTTGATTAAAACTTACCTGATCCCAATCTTTTTATATGTCAGCTTTGTCTGTATCTTGCCAGAATCTCTCTATGCAAGGGTGTACAGCTGCTTTTTCCAACTGTTATGGGGAAATAGGCTGAACCTGATCAAACGCAATGTAACTTACCTGTCCAGGCTGGAGGGTGGTCTAGGAATGGTCAACCCTATAGTTTTCTTTTCTCTGCTTTTTTTAAAGTATAATCTTGGTAATATGTTAGCAGAGACCCCGCCGGGATGGGTGGGTATTTTTCAATCTTGGTTTAGGCCTTTTCTGCGATGCTGGGAAGATGGCGGGCCAGTGAAAAGTCTGAGAGTCCGACATGGCAAGCTTCCGGCTTATGTTGCCCCGTGTCTGAAAATACTTAGGCAGTGGCAGGTGACAGTGGGGGATATCAAGTCCCTCCCCAGAAAGCTTCTGGAGAAGAGGATTTTGGGCTCTGCTTTCAGTGTGTCGCTGACCTTAAGGGATTGCCCAGGCCCCGTAATGAGGGAGGGGTTGCGTTTAATTAACTTAGGAAGAATCCCTTTGAAGTTTAGGGATCAAGCCTGGCTCGCTTTCCATGGAAGGCTCTATGTGAGAGGGAACCTGAAGCATCGCCCTGTGGATGATCGGGATTGTCCTAGAGCGGAGTGTGTTGGTAAAGTGGAGTCTATGGACCACTTTTTGCTCCAGTGTCCCTTTAACATAGAGGTGTATAAAAGGGTGAGGAGGGCTCTAGGCATCCCCTTTCTCTATCGCATGAGTTATGCGGAGTGGGTGTACGGGGCATTCCTGACTCGCTGGGATTTTGATTTGGATACACTTTTTCTAGTTAGTATAGTTGTCCGTTACTTCACGTGGAATGCACGGTGCCAGATTACCCTGCGGAAGAAAGTCCTCCCTGTCGAGGTGGTGGTGTACGATATTCTGGGTGAGGTTGGGAAGATTCGGGGTCTTGAGAAGGGCAGGGAGCCTCGAGCGGTCTGGATAAGGGCGTGGAGGAATATCAGACCTGCTTTTGGTGAACTGTCCATCTCTGGGTGAAAAGCTTTTTTCCTATGCTATTTCTTTCACGCCCTTAGCTTTTGTTAGTTAATATCTTCATTTTTGAAGAAGGGCTGCATGCATAATGGGAGTGGTTTTGTTTCTTGACCTCGCAGGTTTGATGTCTGGTGTGGTGGTGTGAGTCTTATTAAGATAATTTTTTCCGGTAATGATGTGTTTCATGATGTGAGTTTTGTTTTTGCTGTAAAGGCAGTCTTTATTTGAGAGCAGAATTTGCTATGTATTTTTTTTTTCCCCCCTTTTCATGTAAATATGTATATATTTATTTATGTATATTGATTTTATGCTTATTGATTGCAAGACTTTTAATAAACAAAATTGGGGAGAATGTTCCTTACATTGGTGGTCAGTGGGAAGAATGCTCCTTACATTGGTGGTCAGTGGGAAGAATGCTCCTTACATTGGTGGTCAGTGGGAAGAATGCTCCTTACATTGGTGGTCAGTGGGAAGAATTCTCCTTACATTGGTGGTCAGTGGGAAGAATGTGTCCTTACATTGGTGGTCAGTGGGAAGAATGTTCCTTACATTGGTGGTCAGTGGGAAGAATGTTCCTTACATTGGTGGTCAGTGGGAAGAATGTCCCTTACATTGGTGGTCAGTGGGAAGAAGGAGGAGGACACACCCAAGGAGCTCTCTGTGAGATCCAGCCCTTTTCAAGCCTGGGCCTTGCCTGCTAGCTTGGCCCAGGAACAATGCCTGATCCTGGGGGAGGCCCTGGGAGGGATCCCCCTGATGACACGGGGCCTAGTGAGGAGGAGGTGGAGGACCTGTCTGTGGGTCCAGGCCCTGGTGAGAATGCGGATGTCTTCAGCCAGAAGGTTATCAATCGTTTTAGGGCGATTGGAAGAGCTGAAGAAAAGCTTAAAGTTTTGAAGGCTGAACACAAATCCTTCAGAGCCAAATACTGCCAGGCCTGGAGTAAAAATCGTACAGCCATGAAGCCTGAATTACAGGATCTGGAAGATAAGGTAAAGAAACAATCTTTATTGTTGGAAAAGTTGAAAGATAGAAGTGGAGCATTTAAAGAAAAATTTGACAATGAGAGGAGATTTGCCAGCCAAGCATCAGCAAGTTCTGTGGATCAGCAGCCTCAGGTAAGGGATGACCAGGCTCCATCTGCCTCTGCACCTCTCCCCCCATGCCAGAACTGGGAATCGCCAGCGGCAACCAGCCAGGGGGTTGAGAGTGGACATGGATCCCTGACATTCATCCAGGAGATGGAGTCCCCCCTGAGAGCAGATAAGTTTGCATTCACTGATGATCCATCAGAAATCCCTGAGGATGGGCAGAGGAGATACAAACCAGCAAAGCCAGTACTGGTGGAGAAATCCCAGTACACCGTGCTGCCATCCAACATGTCTGCCCCACCTGCTGTAGTGGATGGTGTCCCAGGTGAGAAGGAGCTCTGCCTACAGCTACCTATTGGAGATTCTGCTGTGAACACAACCAGTACAGACATGCAGGGAAAATCCCTGACCGTGGAATCCCCGGACCATCAAATGCATGTGGATGGATCTGCATCTAACACCCCAGGCATGGATTCTGCTGGTCTGGCTGAGACCAGTAGTCCCACAGCAAGCAAAATGGCTGCCAGCTCCAAAGAGCCTGTTTCATGTTCACCTGAGCCTCCCAGTCTTCCAGTGCTAATTGACCAGCTGATTTCTGGTGGGGGAGGGGATCAACATAGTGCTGGAAGTGTAGTGGAAGCAGCTATGGAAGTTACCTGCAATGTTTCACCTGTTGCTGTGTTAAAACAGGATGCCATTTCTACAACTGAAAACTCTGTCCCAGTGGAAGAGAAGATGTCAGCTGGAGTTCTTACCAGTGCAGCAGCAGCTATGGATTCTGCTGTGAAGACAACAGCAAAAATAAATATCCCAGCAAGTATAAAAAATGACATTAATGTTAAAGCAATGAATGTGGTGGGTGGTGGTGAAGGGGTTAGTAATGCTGGGAAAAATAAAAATGACATTTCTCCTCCTGCTCAGCAGAGGAAAGATTCGATTGCACAGATCAATCCCGAATCTGTGCAATCGTTATCTGCTAAGTGTGTGTCAGATAATTTAAAAAAAACTGATGGATTTTCTGCTGGGAGGAATGTTGGAAGCTATGCTTCAGCTTTGGGGAGTCACACCAGGGTGGGTGGTGGGAATTCTGTTATTAGTCAAAATTCAGGGAGGTTTGGTGGGTATAGGAGGAGGAATGTGGTACAGTTGAGGTGGGTGGGGGATGGAACTCCACCAGTAAGGGGGAGGGTGGCTGAGTTGATTTTGGAAATGAGGTTTAAAGCTTGTGATATTTTTGCTTTAATTTGCCCGGTGGGGAGTTATGAATTTGATTTGTCGTTTGTAAAACCTGAAAGTTTGGATCTCTTCTGGGAGAGATTTAGGAGGTGCAAGGGCCTTCAGCAGTGGAGTGGTTTGGTGCCAAAGGTGATCTCAAGGCAGCCTCTGATAAAATCAGTGACCATTTTGGTGCGTAACGAATCCATACCAGAGGCTGATTTATTAGTATGGCTACGCCGATATGGCGAGGTCCTCACTCCACTGCGGAAGGTCCTTGATGAGCATGGGATATGGACAGGGGCCTGGACAGTGTCACTAAAATTGGGGGTGCTGGGCGATGTAGTTCAGCACCTTCCCTGCTCAGCCTTTCTGGGTAGGGATAGGCTGACCATTTTCTACCAAGGTCAGCCTAAGGTGTGCAATAAATGTGGTGATAAAGGCCACTTTGCATCGTCCTGCACCCACAAGAAGTGCTCACTGTGCCAGGATTTAGGCCATTTGGCCAGAGAATGCACCCAGATTCGGTGCAATTTGTGCCAGCAGCTGGGTCACCCATATAGCCAGTGCCCAGAGGCACTGCATAACTTGCCAGGATTGGAGACTGAGCTGCAGAGGCTTGATAAAGAAGATGAAGCAGCTGAAGTTAGAGAGGAAATTGTTGTTGCCCCTCCTGTGTCTGTTGTGTCAGATTCTGTTTCCCCTAGTGAGGTGGTCCCTGAGTCTGTCCTTCCTGTGTCTGTTGTGTCAGATTTTGTTTCCCCTGGTGATGTGGTCCCTGAGTCTGTCCCTCCTGTGGTTGTTCCTACATCTACTGTGCGTAGATCCTCCAGACTAGCGGAAGCTGCTGGGGGGGCGGGTATAGTGGATCTTCCCCCTCGGCCTACTCCACCTCCAGTCCCTGTCTCTCGACACCGCAAACGCGGCCAAGAGGGTACAGGGGTGCTGGATGGTGGTGGGGTCGATGGGGTTGAGGGAGGGGTGTCCATGTCCCATGTCTCACCCTCTGTTGTGGAGGATTCGGATGAGGAGGGGTGGGAGAGGACAAGGAGGAAGAAAAAGAAGAAGAGGAAGACCAGTAAAGCGGTCGTTTCCTCCTTACAGTTAGAGCCAGGAGGGGTTCCTCTTGGCAACACATTTTCGGTTTTATCAGGGGAGGAGTTAGTATCCGATTTATCCACTTCTTTATCATCTATGGATGAGGGGGAGTCACATAGTGTAAAGAGAGCTGTTTCGGGTGATGAGAGTGTGGTGGAGGTTAAGAAGCGACTACCCCAATCATCCTGATGGCAGTTCCCGCTCTGATAAAGGTGGCGACCATTAATGTCGCCAGCGTGAAATCTGCAAGAGCTCGTGATATTGCCTTATTTTTGCTCAGTGAGTTTGATGCTGAGATTTTATTTTTGCAAGAGACCTGGCTCAATACTTTGGCCGATGTCCATCTAGCAAAAAGGGAGTGGAGATGCGGTCCCTCCTTTTGGTCTCTTGCGGCTGAGCCTTGCAGCGGAGTTGCGGTTCTTTTTAAAACCGATATGGTAACGTGCCGGCGGGTAATTGAGGTAGAAATGGGGAGATGCATGGTCTTAGACGTCTCTGTTAGGGGGCAGGACCTGCGCCTGATCAATATCTATGGACCGCAGTCAAAATGGGACAGGAAATGCCTCTTCACAAAGATCAAGCCCTTCCTTTTTACATCCCAGCAGGTTGTCTTTGGAGGTGACTTTAACACCATAATTAGGCCTGAAGACAGGAGGGTCTCCATAGACAGGCTGGGTTATGATAGCGTTTTTCTTAGAGATATGGTTAGACAAGCAGGCCTGGTAGATGTGCACATTAAGCACTGCCCTGGCAGCACGGGATTCACGTTTCAGAGAGGGAATAGTCAGAGTAGGATAGATAGGTTTTTTTTAAAGGAGAACTCTGCTTTCTCGGCTCCGGAGTTGAGGGCGGTGGAGTTCTCTGACCACTGTATGCTGTCTGTGACTCTGAATGCCTCGGACACTCCACCCAGGGGAAGGGGTACCTGGAAACTGAATTCGGCTCTCCTGGAAGATGTAGAGGTAAGACAATCCTTTGAGGGTTTTTTTTCAGGCACAGGTTTCTATTCTGGACTTTTGCAGCAGTAAGTCAGAGTGGTGGGAGCTTGTGAAACAAAGGGCGATTGGACTTTTCAAGGCCATAAGTAAGAAGAAGCAGCTTGGTATGTATATTGCCTACCAGCATTTGCGGAGGAAGCTTGATCGTCTTGTCTCGTATGGAGGAGATCCAGGGGAGATCTCGGAGGTAAAGCTTCTTCTTAGGAAGTGTCAATACGACCGGTGTTCCGTGAAAAATCCATACCCGTGAGAAAACCATACCCTCGTCACTTCCGGTTCCGCTACGGAGGGTATGGATTTCTCACGGTAGTTAAACTTGCGGCGCTTACATTAAAACAGCTCCTCTGAAACGTAAATCATCTCCGCTCTTCGCCCTGTCACTGCCCTCATCTCCGGTAATAAATATAAAAGCGGATCACGGAGCCACGATCGCCGTCACATTTACATCTCATACTCCCACCGCCGCTTTTATATTTCTTACCGGAGATGAGGGCAGTGACAGGGCGAAGAGCGGAGATGATTTACGTTTCAGATGAGCTGTTTTAATGTAAGCGCCGCAAGTATTACATCAGACACAGTGCCGTGAGAATTTCATGCCCACCGAGCATGCGCACTTGTCTAATTCTTTTATGTTCAATCACGTATCCGGGGCTCTGAGCATGCGCACTGCTGCGCTGCTCAGCTGTTTCAGCCCGGAAGTGACGAGGGTATGGTTTCTCCACAGGGTATGGTTTTTTAACGTTACACCGGCATGCCTCCTTGGTTCTGGAGAGAGATTATGGGAAATATCACTCGCCTGATCCTTACCAGAACTGTAAGCAAGGCATAGCAGTTAAGACGGTCATAGGTCTGAGGGATAGTACGGGTTCCCTGGTGAAGTCCAGATCAGGGATCCTGGAGATCTTCAGGTCATATTACGCAGACCTTCTGGGAAGAAAGGACCTTAGTCGGGACAGGATGGAAAGCTTTCTGGATTCTACTCCAGGATTGGGAAATGGTACATTGCCTTTGATGGATTTGACAGAACCAATTTCAGCGGATGAGGTAGTTCGTGCTATAGAGAAGCTGGCTACCAAAAAGTCGCCTGGGCCAGATGGGTTGACAGCTGAATTTTACAAGTGTTTTAAGTCCATTCTGGCTCCCTTTTTAGCGGAGGTTTATAACAGCTGTTTAGAAGAGGGTTCTCTCCCTCCCTCCATGAGGCAATCCGCTGTGATTCTTCTGTCAAAAGGTAAAGACCCCTCAATAATTGAGAACTGGCGCCCCATCAGTCTTCTCAATGTTGATAGAAAGATCTTGGCGAAGATTCTTTTTTGGCGCTTGTCGTCAGTAGCAGGCGATTTGTTGTCCAATCATCAGCACTGCTCGGTCCAGGGCAGAAGTACCTTTTCAGCAATTTTAGCTGTCCGGGAGGCTTTGGAGCGATGCAGGGCTGCTGGATGGAGAAAGTACTTGCTGGCATTGGATCAGGCGAAGGCTTTTGATCGAGTCAATCATGAGTACCTGTATTTGCTACTTGGTAGATACGGCCTGCAGGGGAGGTTTATTGATTGGCTGAAAACATTATATAAAGGGGCTGAGACCTTCCCACTTGTTAATGGTTGGGTTGGACGGCCTTTTGAGGTTGGCTCTGGTGTGCGCCAGGGGTGTCCTTTGAGCCCCCTGCTATATGTATTCGCAATCGACCCCTTCATAAGAAGGTTAGAGAGTGGATCGTTGTGTGGGGTGCCTTTGGGCATTGCTGGTGTGCCGCCTTTGAAGGTCGTGGCCTATGCCGATGATGTGTCTGTTATTATCTCTGGGATGGAGGAGGCGCAGGAGGTGGTCTCTGTGATAGAGCAGTACACTGAGGCTTCTGGCTCTAAAATCAATCATGAAAAGAGTGAAGTTTTCTGGATGGGTGAGGAGGGTGAAAGCTTCGAACTTCCGGATGCCTTCCCAGAGCCCCAGCAGGAAATTAAAGTGTTGGGCATCAAATTTGGTCCTGGTAACTATGGTCATCGAAATTGGGAAAGCAGGTTGTTGAATGCCAATGCCAAGGTGGCAAGCTGGAAGAAATGGAAACTTTCCTTGAGGGAAAGGGTTGACTTGATTAAAACTTACCTGATCCCAATCTTTTTATATGTCAGCTTTGTCTGTATCTTGCCGGAATCTCTCTATGCAAGGGTGTACAGCTGCTTTTTCCAACTGTTATGGGGAAATAGGCTGAACCTGATCAAACGCAATGTAACTTACCTGTCCAGGCGGGAGGGTGGTCTAGGAATGGTCAACCCTATAGTTTTCTTTTCTCTGCTTTTTTTAAAGTATAATCTTGGTAATATGTTAGCAGAGACCCCGCCGGGATGGGTGGGTATTTTTCAATCTTGGTTTAGGCCTTTTCTGCGATGCTGGGAAGATGGCGGGCCAGTGAAAAGTCTGAGAGTCCGACATGGCAAGCTTCCGGCTTATGTTGCCCCGTGTCTGAAAATACTTAGGCAGTGGCAGGTGACAGTGGGGGATATCAAGTCCCTCCCCAGAAAGCTTCTGGAGAAGAGGATTTTGGGCTCTGCTTTCAGTGTGTCGCTGACCTTAAGGGATTGCCCAGGCCCCGTAATGAGGGAGGGGTTGCGTTTAATTAACTTAGGGAGAATCCCTTTGAAGTTTAGGGATCAAGCCTGGCTCGCTTTCCATGGAAGGCTCTATGTGAGAGGGAACCTGAAGCATCGCCCTGTGGATGATCGGGATTGTCCTAGAGCGGAGTGTGTTGGTAAAGTGGAGTCTATGGACCACTTTTTGCTCCAGTGTCCCTTTAACATAGAGGTGTATAAAAGGGTGGGGAGGGCTCTAGGCATCCCCTTTCTCTATCGCATGAGTTATGCGGAGTGGGTGTACGGGGCATTCCTGACTCGCTGGGATTTTGATTTGGATACACTTTTTCTAGTTAGTATAGTTGTCCGTTACTTCACGTGGAATGCACGGTGCCAGATTACCCTGCGGAAGAAAGTCCTCCCTGTCGAGGTGGTGGTGTACGATATTCTGGGTGAGGTTGGGAAGATTCGGGGTCTTGAGAAGGGCAGGGAGCCTCGAGCGGTCTGGATAAGGGTGTGGAGGAATATCAGACCTGCTTTTGGTGAACTGTCCATCTCTGGGTGAAAAGCTTTTTTCCTATGCTATTTCTTTCACGCCCTTAGCTTTTGTTGGTTAATATCTTCATTTTTGAAGAAGGGCTGCATGCATAATGGGAGTGGTTTTGTTTCTTGACCTCGCAGGTTTGATGTCTGGTGTGGTGGTGTGAGTTTTATTAAGATTATTTTTCCCGGTAATGATGTTTCATGATGTGAGTTTTGTTTTTGCTGTAAAGGCAGTCTTTATTTGAGAGCAGAATTTGCTATGTATTTTTTTTCCCCTTTTCATGTAAATATGTATATATATATTTATGTATATTGTTTTTATGCTTATTGATTGCAAGACTTTTAATAAACAAAATTGGGAAGAATGCCTCTTACATTGGAGGTCAGTGGGAAGAAGGAGGAGGACACACCCAAAGAGCTCTCTGTGAGAACCAGCCCTTTTCAAGCCTGGGCCTTGCTTGCTAGCTTGGCCCAGGAACAATGCCTGATCCTGGGGGAGGCCCTGGGAGGGATCCCCCTGATGACACGGGGCCTAGTGAGGAGGAGGTGGAGGACCTGTCTGTGGGTCCAGGCCCTGGTGAGAATGCGGATGTCTTCAGCCAGAAGGTTATCAATCGTTTTAGGGCGATTGGGAGAGCGGAAGAAAAACTTAAAGTTTTGAAGGCTGAACACAAATCCTTCAAAACTAAGTATTTCCAGGCCTGGAGTAAAAATCGCACAGCCATGAAGCCTGAGTTACAGGAATTGGAAGAAAAGGTAAAGGAACAATCTTTATTATTGGAAAGGCTGAAAGACCGAAGTGGAGCATTTAAAGAAAAGTTTGACAATGAGAGGCGTTTTACCAGCCAAGCATCAGCAAGTTCTGTGGATCAGCAGGCTCAGTTAATGGATGACCAGGCTCCATCTGCCTCTGCACCTCTCCCCCCATGCCAGAACTGGGAATCACCAGCGGCAACCAGCCAGGGGGTTGAGAGTGGACATGGATCCCTGACATTTATCCAGGAGATGGAGTCACCCCTGAAAGCAGACAAGTTTGTCTTTTCTGATGATCCATCAGAAATCCCTGAGGATGGGCAGAGGAGATTCAAGTCAGCAAAGCCAGTAATGGTGGAGAAATCCCAGTACATCATGCTGCCTTCCAGCATGTCTGCCCCACTTGCTGTAGTGGATGGTGTCCCAGGTGAGAAGGAGCTCTGCATACAGCTACCTATTGGAGATTCTGCTGTGGAGAAACCGAGTGCAGACATGCAAGGAAAATCCCTGACCAATGAATTCCCGGACAATCAGATGAATGTGGATGGACCTGCATCTAACACCCCAGGCATGGATTTTGCTGGTCTGGCTGAGACCAGTAGTCCCACAGCAAGCAAAATGGCTGCCAGCTCCAAAGAGCATGCTTCATGTTCACCTGAGCCTCCCAGTCTTCCAGTGCTGATTGACCAGCTGACTTCTGGTGGGGGAGGGGATCAACATAGTGCTGGAAGTGAAGCAGCTATGGAAGTCTCCTGCAATGTTTCACCTGTTGCTGTGTTAAAACAGAATGCTATTTCCACAGCTGAAAACCCTGTCCTAGTGGAAGAGAAGATGACAGCTGGAGTTCTTACCAGTGCAGCAGCAACTATGGATTCTGCTGTGAAGACAACAGCAATAATAAATATCCCAGCAAGTATAAAAAATGACATTAATGTTAAAGCAATGAATGTGGTGGGTGGTGGTGAAGGGGTTAGTAATGCTGGGAAAAATAAAAATGACATTTCTCCTCCTGCTCAGCAGAGGAAAGATTCGATTGCACAGATCAATCCCGAATCTGTGCAATCGTTATCTGCTAAGTGTGTGTCAGATAATTTAAAAAAAACTGATGGATTTTCTGCTGGGAGGAATGTTGGAAGCTATGCTTCAGCTTTGGGGAGTCACACCAGGGTGGGTGGTGGGAATTCTGTTATTAGTCAAAATTCAGGGAGGTTTGGTGGGTATAGGAGGAGGAATGTGGTACAGTTGAGGTGGGTGGGGGATGGAACTCCACCAGTAAGGGGGAGGGTGGCTGAGTTGATTTTGGAAATGGGGTTTAAAGCCTGTGATATTTTTGCTTTAATTTGCCCGGTGGGGAGTTATGAATTTGATTTGTCGTTTGTAAAACCTGAAAGTTTGGATCTCTTCTGGGAGAGATTTAGGAGGTGCAAGGGCCTTCAGCAGTGGAGTGGTTTGGTGCCAAAGGTTATCTCAAGACAGCCTCTGATAAAATCAGTGACCATTTTGGTGCGTAACGAATCCATACCAGAGGCTGATTTATTAGTATGGCTACGCCGATATGGCGAGGTCCTCACTCCACTGCGGAAGGTCCTTGATGAGCATGGGATATGGACAGGGGCCTGGACAGTGTCACTAAAATTGGGGGTGCTGGGCGATGTAGTTCAGCACCTTCCCTGCTCAGCCTTTCTGGGTAGGGATAGGCTGACCATTTTCTACCAAGGTCAGCCTAAGGTGTGCAATAAATGTGGTGATAAAGGCCACTTTGCATCGTCCTGCACCCACAAGAAGTGCTCACTGTGCCAGGATTTAGGCCATTTGGCCAGAGAATGCACCCAGATTCGGTGCAATTTGTGCCAGCAGTTGGGTCATCCATATAGCCAGTGCCCAGAGGCACTGCATAACTTGCCAGGATTGGAGACTGAGCTGCAGAGGCTTGATAAAGAAGATGAAGCAGCTGAAGTTAGAGAGGAAATTGTTGCTGCCCCTCCTGTGTCTGTTGTGTCAGATTCTGTTTCCCCTGGTGATGTGGTCCCTGAGTCTGTCCTTCCTGTGTCTGTTGTGTCAGATTTTGTTTCCCCTGGTGATGTGGTCCCTGAGTCTGTCCCTCCTGTTGTTCCTACATCTACTGTGCGTAGATCCTCCAGACTAGCGGAAGCTGCTGGGGGGGCGGGTATAGTGGATCTTCCCCCTCGGCCTACTCCACCTCCAGTCCCTGTCTCTCGACACCGCAAACGTGGCCAAGAGGGTGCAGGGGTGCTGGATGGTGGTGGGGTCGATGGGGTTGAGGGAGGGGTGTCCATGTCCCATGTCTCACCCTCTGTTGTGGAGGATTCGGATGAGGAGGGGTGGGAGAGGACAAAGAGGAAGAAAAAGAAGAAGAGGAAGACCAGTAAAGCGGTCGTTTCTTCCTTACAGTTAGAGCCAGGAGGGGTTCCTCTTGGCAACACATTTTCGGTTTTATCAGGGGAGGAGTTGGTGTCGGATTTATCTATTTGTTTATCATCTATGGATGAGGGGGAGTCACATAGTGTAAAGAGAGCTGTTTCGGGTGATGAGAGTGTGGTGGAGGTTAAGAAACGACTACCCCAATCATCCTGATGGCAGTGCCCGCTCTGATAAAGGTGGCGACCATTAATGTCGCCAGCGTGAAATCTGCAAGAGCTCGTGATATTGCCTTATTTTTGCTCAGTGAGTTTGATGCTGAGATTTTATTTTTGCAAGAGACCTGGCTCAATACTTTGGCCGATGTCCATCTAGCAAAAAGGGAGTGGAGATGCGGTCCCTCCTTTTGGTCTCTTGCGGCTGAGCCTTGCAGCGGAGTTGCGGTTCTTTTTAAAACCGATATGGTAACGTGCCGGCGGATAATTGAGGTAGAAATGGGGAGATGCATGGTCTTAGACGTCTCTGTTAGGGGGCAGGACCTGCGCCTGATCAATATCTATGGACCGCAGTCAAAATGGGACAGGAAATGCCTCTTCACAAAGATCAAGCCCTTCCTTTTTACATCCCAGCAGGTTGTCTTTGGAGGTGACTTTAACACCATAATTAGGCCTGAAGACAGGAGGGTCTCCATAGACAGGCTGGGTTATGATAGCGTTTTTCTTAGAGATATGGTTAGACAAGCAGGCCTGGTAGATGTGCACATTAAGCACTGCCCTGGCAGCACGGGATTCACGTTTCAGAGAGGGAATAGTCAGAGTAGGATAGATAGGTTTTTTTTAAAGGAGAACTCTGCTTTCTCGGCTCCTGAGTTGAGGGCGGTGGAGTTCTCTGACCACTGTATGCTTTCTGTGACTCTGAATGCCTCGGACACTCCACCCAGGGGAAGGGGTACCTGGAAACTGAATTCGGCTCTCCTGGAAGATGTAGAGGTAAGACAATCCTTTGAGGATTTTTTTCAGGCACAGGTTTCTATTCTGGACTTTTGCAGCAGTAAGTCAGAGTGGTGGGAGCTTGTGAAACAAAGGGCGATTGGACTTTTCAAGGCCATAAGTAAGAAGAAGCAGCTTGGTATGTATATTGCCTACCAGCATTTGCGGAGGAAGCTTGATCGTCTTGTCTCGTATGGAGGAGATCCAGGGGAGATCTCGGAGGTAAAGCTTCTTCTTAGGAAGTGTCAATACGACCGGCATGCCTCCTTGGTTCTGGAGAGAGATTATGGGAAATATCACTCGCCTGATCCTTACCAGAACTGTAAGCAAGGCATAGCAGTTAAGACGGTCATAGGTCTGAGGGATAGTACGGGTTCCCTGGTGAAGTCCAGATCAGGGATCCTGGAGATCTTCAGGTCATATTACGCAGACCTTCTGGGAAGAAAGGACCTTAGTCGGGACAGGATGGAAAGCTTTCTGGATTCTACTCCAGGATTGGGAAACGATACATTGCCTTTGATGGATTTGACAGAACCAATTTCAGCGGATGAGGTAGTTCGTGCTATAGAGAAGCTGGCTACCAAAAAGTCGCCTGGGCCAGATGGGTTGACAGCTGAATTTTACAAGTGTTTTAAGTCCATTCTGGCTCCCTTTTTAGCGGAGGTTTATAACAGCTGTTTAGAAGAGGGTTCTCTCCCTCCCTCCATGAGGCAATCCGCTGTGATTCTTCTGTCAAAAGGTAAAGACCCCTCAATAATTGAGAACTGGCGCCCCATCAGTCTTCTCAATGTTGATAGAAAGATCTTGGCGAAGATTCTTTTTTGGCGCTTGTCGTCAGTAGCAGGCGATTTGTTGTCCAATCATCAGCACTGCTCGGTCCAGGGCAGAAGTACCTTTTCAGCAATTTTAGCTGTCCGGGAGGCTTTGGAGCGATGCAGGGCTGCTGGATGGAGAAAGTACTTGCTGGCATTGGATCAGGCGAAGGCTTTTGATCGAGTCAATCATGAGTACCTGTATTTGCTACTTGGTAGATACGGCCTGCAGGGGAGGTTTATTGATTGGCTGAAAACATTATATAAAGGGGCTGAGAGCTTCCCACTTGTTAATGGTTGGGTTGGACGGCCTTTTGAGGTTGGCTCTGGGGTGCGCCAGGGGTGTCCTTTGAGCCCCCTGCTATATGTATTCGCAATCGACCCCTTCATAAGAAGGTTAGAGAGTGGATCGTTGTGTGGGGTGCCTTTGGGCATTGCTGGTGTGCCGCCTTTGAAGGTCGTGGCCTATGCCGATGATGTGTCTGTTATTATCTCTGGGATGGAGGAGGCGCAGGAGGTGGTCTCTGTGATAGAGCAGTACACTGAGGCTTCTGGCTCTAAAATCAATCATGAAAAGAGTGAAGTTTTCTGGATGGGTGAGGAGGGTGAAAGCTTCGAACTTCCGGATGCCTTCCCAGAGCCCCAGCAGGAAATTAAAGTGTTGGGCATCAAATTTGGTCCTGGTGACTATGGTCATCGAAATTGGGAAAGCAGGTTGTTGAATGCCAATGCCAAGGTGGCATGCTGGAAGAAATGGAAAATTTCCTTGAGGGAAAGGGTTGACTTGATTAAAACTTACCTGATCCCAATCTTTTTATATGTCAGCTTTGTCTGTATCTTGCCGGAATCTCTCTATGCAAGGGTGTACAGCTGCTTTTTCCAACTGTTATGGGGAAATAGGCTGAACCTGATCAAACGCAATGTAACTTACCTGTCCAGGCGGGAGGGTGGTCTAGGAATGGTCAACCCTATAGTTTTCTTTTCTCTGCTTTTTTTAAAGTATAATCTTGGTAATATGTTAGCAGAGACCCCGCCGGGATGGGTGGGTATTTTTCAATCTTGGTTTAGGCCTTTTCTGCGATGCTGGGAAGATGGCGGGCCAGTGAAAAGTCTGAGAGTCCGACATGGCAAGCTTCCGGCTTATGTTGCCCCGTGTCTGAAAATACTTAGGCAGTGGCAGGTGACAGTGGGGGATATCAAGTCCCTCCCCAGAAAGCTTCTGGAGAAGAGGATTTTGGGCTCTGCTTTCAGTGTGTCGCTGACCTTAAGGGATTGCCCAGGCCCCGTAATGAGGGAGGGGTTGCATTTAATTAACTTAGGAAGAATCCCTTTGAAGTTTAGGGATCAAGCCTGGCTCGCTTTCCATGGAAGGCTCTATGTGAGAGGGAACCTGAAGCATCGCCCTGTGGATGATCGGGATTGTCCTAGAGCGGAGTGTGTTGGTAAAGTGGAGTCTATGGACCACTTTTTGCTCCAGTGTCCCTTTAACATAGAGGTGTATAAAAGGGTGGGGAGGGCTCTAGGCATCCCCTTTCTCTATCGCATGAGTTATGCGGAGTGGGTGTACGGGGCATTCCCGACTCACTGGGATTTTGATTTGGATACACTTTTTCTAGTTAGTATAGTTGTCCGTTACTTCACGTGGAATGCACGGTGCCAGATTACCCTGCGGAAGAAAGTCCTCCCTGTCGAGGTGGTGGTGTACGATATTCTGGGTGAGGTTGGGAAGATTCGGGGTCTTGAGAAGGGCAGGGAGCCTCGAGCGGTCTGGATAAGGGCGTGGAGGAATATCAGACCTGCTTTTGGTGAACTGTCCATCTCTGGGTGAAAAGCTTTTTTCCTATGCTATTTCTTTCACACCCTTAGCTTTTGTTAGTTAATATCTTCATTTTTGAAGAAGGGCTGCATGCATAATGGGAGTGGTTTTTGTTTCTTGACCTCGCAGGTTTGATGTCTGGTGTGGTGGTGTGAGTCTAATTAAGATTATTTTTCCCGGTAATGATGTGTTTCATGATGTGAGTTTTGTTTTTGCTGTAAAGCCATTCTTTATTTGAGAGCAGAACTTGCTATGTATTTTTTTCCCTTTTCATGTAAATATGTATATATTTATTTATGTATATTGATTTTATGATTATTGATTGCAAGACTTTTAATAAACAAAAATTGGGAAGAATGCCTCTTACATTGGTGGTCAGTGGGAAGAATGTCCCTTACATTGGGGGTCAGTGGGAAGAATGCCCCTTACATTGGGGGTCAGTGGGAAGAATGCCCCTTACATTGGTGGTCAGTGGGAAGATTGTCCCTTGCATTGGTGGTCAGTGGGAATAATGACTCTGACTCTTACATTGGCGGTCAATGAAAGTAATGTTCCTTTGTGTGGGTGTGGCTAGCTTGTGGGCGGGGACACAGGGGGCCCATGATCTCTTATTGCCCGGGGGCCCCATGAGTTGTCAGTCCGCCCCTGCCTCTGACATTTGCAGCAATGCTAAGTGACTGAACTATGCATGAAAACATAAGAACCGGGGTGCAGAAAAATGGAAGCAGGTGCTCTGGACTGACAAGTCAAAATTTTTAATATTTGGTTGTAGCAGGAGGCAGTTTGTTCAGCAAAGGGCTGAAGAGCGGTACAACAATGAGTGTCTGCAGGCAACAGTAAAGCATGGTGGAGGTTCCTTGTAAGTTTGGGGCTGCATTTCTGCAAATGGAGTTGGAGATTTGGTCGGAATCAATGGTATCCTCAATGCTGAGAAATACTGGCAGATACCTAAACATTATGCCATACCACTAGGGAGGCATGGGATTTGCCTCAATTGTTTTTTTGCAGCAGGACAACAACCTCAAACATACAGCCAATGACATTACCAACTATATGCAGCATATAGAAGTACTGGAATTAATGGTTTGTCCCCCAAAGAGCCCTGATCTCCACATCATGGAGTCTGTCTGGGATTACATGAAGGTACAGAAGGATTTGAGGCAGCCGACATCCACAGAAGATCTGTGGTTAGTTCTCTAAGATATTTGGAACAACCTACCTGCCAAGTTCCTTCAAATACTGTGTGCAAGTGTACCTAGAAGAATTGATGCTGGTTTAACCGCTTGCCGACCGCCGCAAGTACATATACTGCGGTGGTCAGCCCCGGCCAGGCAAAGTGACGTATATATACGTCACTAGCCTGTCACCGGCTTGTGAGCCTATAGCGGGCGAGCGCGCGCCCGCTGGGGCACGTGCCCGCCCCGGCTCGTTCACTAAGGAGTCAGTGCGTGTGACCGGCGGACCCGATGTCCGCCGGTCACTCGGCTAACGTCGGTAGAGAGGGAGAAAGGCAGGTGGCTAATATAAACAAGCCGCCTGTCATTCTCCCCTGTGTAAAAATGGAGATCAGACGGTTCTACTATGTAGGACCGTTGATCTCTGTTTTTACACTAGTAGCCATGTCCCATCACAGTTAGAAACACGCACCTAGGACACACTTAACCCCTCCCTCTCCAATACAATTAACCCCTTCCCTGCCAGTGTCATTTTTACAGTAACAGTGCATATGTATAGCACTGATTACTGCAGTAATGTCACTGGTAACCCCAAAAGTGTCAAAAATGTCAGTCAAGGGTCCGATCTGTGTGCCGCAATGTCGCAGTCCCGCAAAAAAAAATCGCAGATCGCCGCCATTACTCGTTAAAAAAAAAACCACCAAAAATGACAAAAATCTTTCCCTTTGTTAGTAAACGCGATAACTTTTGCGCAAACCAATCAAAATACGCTTTTTGCAATTTTTTTTACCAAACATATGTAGCATAAAACAAATTGGCCGAAAATGTTAAAAAATTTTGATTTTTAAATTTTTTTGGGGAATTTCATATAAAAAAAATGTGAAAAATATTGTTATTTTTGCAAAATTTACGCTCTTTTTTTGTTTATAGCGCATGATCAAAAAATCTCACAGGTGATCAAATACCACCAAAAGAAAGCTCTGTTTGTGGGAAAAAAAAGGATGTGAAATTCGTTTAGGTACAGCGTCGCACGACCGCGCAATTGTCCGTTAAAGTCACGCAGTAAAAAATCGCAAAAAACCCCCTGGTCAGGAAGGGGGTAAAATCTTCCGGGGCTTAAGTGGTTAACAGTGATTATGGTAAGACAATATCATATATTAAACCAGTGTATTTATTCTGGCTCATCCCCCATTGTTTGTGAAGGTCACGTTTTACACTCTGAACACCGTGTCTAACATCTCTGATATATGGTTAATGAGTTCATGTGTTTAATAATTATCCCTCATCAGTTCTACGCTTGATGACTTTGTACGCATGATGCTGTGCCAAAATCCTCTTCCCTCCTCTGCTCGGCCAAACATGCTTACCGGCTGATAGTTGGCAGCCGAAAGTCAGTTGAAAATGTAAAAATGTGTTGTTTTAGTAAAAACAGAACTCCAGATAAAGAAAAAAAAAAGATAGTTCATACAGTATATAGAATTCAAAGTTCCAATCTGATATTTCAGTGTTGGATAGATGCTGGAGAAGTTGGTGTTTGTAAACCTTAATTACTATTGCTCCAGAAGATTTACCGCCCTCCCCCCTTCATGACCAGGCCATTTTTTGCGATACGGCACTGCGTTACTTTAACTTACAATTACACGGTAGTGAGACTCTGTCCCCAAATAAAATGTTTGTCCTTTGTTTCCCACAAATAGAGATTTATTTTGGTGGTATTTGATCACCTCTGCGTTTTTTTTATTTTTTGTGCTATAAAAAAAAAAATCAACTGACAATTTTAAAAACTAAAAACAATAGTTTTTTACTTTCTGCTATAAAACATACCCAATGCAAATATGTAAAGAATCACATTTCTTCATCAATTTAGACCCATGTGTATCCTGCTATGTATTTTTGGTAAAAAAAAAAAAACAATCCCAGTAAGCGTATATTGATTGGTTTGCGCAAAAGTTATAGTGTATACAAACTATTGGATATATTTATGAAATTTTTATATATATTTATTTTTTACTAGTGATGGCGGTGATAAGCGACTTATAGCGGGGCTGCGATATTGCGGTGGACAAACTGGACACTTTTGACACTTTTTTGGCGACCAGTGACACTAATACAGTGAATAGTGCTAAAAATATGCACTGTACCCAAACAAAATGTATGTCCTTTTTTTCCCCACATATAGAGCTTTCTTTTGGTGGTATTTAATCACCTCTGCAGTTTTTTTTTTTGTGCTATAAACAAAAAAAAAAGACTGACAGTTTTGAAAAAAAAAAAAAAAAACAATATATTTTTTACTTCCTGCTGTAAAACATATCCAATAAAAAAAAAGTAAAAATCTAATTTCTTCATAAATATGTATTCTGCTACATATTTTTGGTACACAAATTCCCAATAAGCGTACATTGATCGGTTTGCACAAAAGTTAGTGTCTATAAACTATAGGGTATTTTTTTACTGTATTTTTTCTTTTACTAGTAATGGCGGCGATCAGCGACTTATAGCGGGACTAAGATATTGCGGCAGACAGTCTGGACACTAACTGATACTTTTGACACTTTTTTAGGGACCAGTGACACTAATACAGGGATCAGTGCTAAAAATATGCACTGTCACTGTACTAATGACACTGGGTGGGAAGGGGTTAACATCAGGGCTGATCAAAGGGTTAACTGTGTGCCTAGCTAGTGTTTTAGTGTAGTGTGGGAAATGCTTTTACTAGGGGAAGACATACAGTATATTCATGTCCCTGCTTTGCAGGAACACAGGATCCATTCCCTCCTTACTGACAGAACAGCAATCTGCCTTGTTTACATAGGGCAGACTGCCACTCTGCCTGTGTACCGAACAATCAGTGGGTGTCGGTGGACATCAAGTCTGCAGGACCCGCTGATCGGGTTCTGCTGTGTAGAATTACAGCGAGAGCAAGCCGCTGGTGGCGCACTTGCGTCTGCTACCCGAAAAGTGTAGGATCACATATATATATATATATACACGTGATCCTGCACAGTGCGGCTGCCTTGTAGCAGTAAAACTGCTCAGCGGTGGTTGGCAACTGGTTAAAGTGACACTAAACTTTGGTTTATTAAAAAAAAATAGATTGAAGTATACAGTATATTCTTAAAGGAGTTGAAAAGTATCAAGGTTTTTCATTCTTTGCATTAAAAAGGTGAAAAACCTTCTTGGTTGCAGCTGTCTTACCTGAACTCGAACATTCCAGTGACGAGCAGGAGCCCAGTGGCTCCAGCCGCTGTCTCGGGTCCTCATTGCATAGATTCATAGCAGGAGGAGCCACTGGCTCCCGCTGCTGTCAATCAAATCCAGTGACATGGGAACAGGGGGGGGGGGGGGGCGACGGCAGGGCCGAGTCCTGCTGCCCATGTCAATGGATGCAGCAGTGGGACTCGTAAGCATGCCCGCACGGGTACCCCCCATGGAAATCAGTTCTCCATGGGGGCACCCAATGAAGAGGAGGAGCCAGGAGCGCCATTGGGGCACCCCAGGAAAGGAGGATCGGGGCTGCTCTGTGCAAAACCCTTGCACAGAGCAGGTAAGTAAAATATGTTTGTTATTTAAAAAAATAACAAACAAACAAAAAAAAAACGAACCTTTAGCGCCGGTTCACATTGCAGCGACGCTACTTCGCACTGCGACCTCCGAGGTCGCGGTGCGAGCAGCACGCCGCGACCTCGGAGCGGCCGCCACGGACTTCATAACATTGAAGTCTATGGCGGTCGCCTCCGGGTCGCCCCAAAGAATCTGACTTCTTACTAGAGGGTGGATATATTAGTTATCTAAGCTCCCGCTGTATGTAGACACCCTCTCTTGCTCGCTCCTGACTAAGGACTATAGGTGGACCAAGGACTATAGATGGACTATGGGAGTTGTAGTGTGCATAGAGCAGTGCATATGACTGCAACTAATGTGCACTGCTTGTTCTGAACAAATGGAAGTGAGGGGGAATTGGAGAAGTTCAGCAGCTTACAGAGAAGGCAACAAGGAGGCATGTGAACAGGCCCATGGAAATATTTATAGATTTCTTTGTTGAAATGGGGGATATTTACATATATTTAAATTAGTAAGATAATGTTGTAAAAAATAAAGATACAATGGACTACATTGCACCCTAGCTGAAATTCTGTTCAGCCAATCTTGTGATTTACACACCCCTGCCATGCTACAGAGCCAAGAAAATCATTGTTACTAACTTTGCTTTACTAATTCCTGGTTTAGCTTATAGTGGTTGTACCCCCTTCCATATACCCAGTGAAGTGACTGGCCTCAGGTGATACACAGAGATGAAACAAATCCTCCTACATAAGTTTTACCTGTTTATCTGCATTATTCTCCTCTCTACATTGCATCAAAGTCCAGAATTAAAAAACGTGTCTGAGAGTTCAGAAAAAGGGGGCGGATAGCTGAAGATACACTGTACAGAGCTCAGTCGGGAGAGGTCTGGGAGCTGATTGGAGGGAAGGGATACTCCCCTCTTCACACAGCACACAGGAACAGAGCTAAGGCTGTCAATCTGCTGGAGGTCCCTCCCCTGTCACCTTTTTTTCCCTTGCCAGAAGTGATTAATGTAGATAGGAGATAGAACGGGAATGAAGCAGCAAACAAAAATAGCACACTATAGAGGGATATTTATATTTTTTGTCTGAGATTTACAACCACTTTAAATTTTGGATCACCATCCACCTAATTAGACAGACATAATGATGCTGATTTGTTGTACAGCAAATAGGCTGGAGGCAGAAAGATGAAATAAGAGGATGCAAAGCAGAACTAGAAGATATGTGTCACCTGCCTCGCTGTGTAGTGTAGCAGAGCCTCAAAAATCACAAAACTGGCAGGACAGAATCACAAACCCTTTGTCAGGTAAGACAGAACGCATATAAACATTTCAACTGTGTATTTAGCGGTTTTCCTGGAGTTTCACTTTAACCCCATTTTCTAGGCTCAGGAAAAAGTCTTGGTTGATGTTGAAAGAGAACTGACCCAATTTAAACCAGATCATGTGGGAGTACTAATCATAAAATGATATCATCCCATTGGAGATAATAAACAGGCTTTTATATGGTGCATTAAGTAGTTATTTCCATTACTGTTTGTAACAGTAAATTAAAAAAATCAGTCATATCGGCTCGGTTTTCTGGAATCTGGTTCAGTATCAAGTTTTTAATGAACCCAAATCAATCATCTCTCAAAGATATTTTAACATACTGTACTTGTATTTTCATAACCAAGTGGGACAACCTTGAAAGAAATGCTTAGGGAATGTCATGCCTGATTATCCAGGGCCCTATATAAATTACTTCTTACTGCATGTGATTGTGATGGAGGGGGGGGGGGGGGTCTTATTACTCCTGAGAACCACACAGAGCCTAACGTTCCATCAACATCTTCCTTACAGAGCATCCCTCTCCCATTCCCCTCTCTTTCTCTCTCTGTCTCATATAATTTGAGTCTCCCTGGGTTCCAGGACATGGTATACATTTTTCAGCTTCCCTCAAAGCTCAAAGAAGCCACATCTGATTAGGCAGAAATATCTTGGTTATCTGCAGCCAGATGAGAGGCTCTTCCCTGTCAGAACTGGTATGCAGACAGTAGGCCAGAATTTAGTAGCATGCCTTTTCTCTTGAAGACCCAGCTACCCTGAGGTGCCCCTTCCCAGGGAAGAAGAAAATTATTGGTCTGACGAAAGAGCACAACTGCACCACGCTCGGTGGGGTCCAAGAGCGAGGCATGCATTCCATCGCAGCCTCACATTGATTCACCGCTCCTGATTGGGCTCCCCCATTGGCATCATCTCCCTGCTGCTGGACAGTCGGAAGATGGGACGACCCGCGGGATCAGGAAGAGACCCAGAGGCGCTTTTTCTTCTTTCTTGTCTACCACTTGGAATTGCTTCTACCATTGCCAAGAGCTGCCCTCAGTGTTAGTGTGGTACACTTGCAAAACACCAGAAGTCCACCCACCTGTCTGGTTTTTCCTTCCCCCACCAAGACAAAATTGCAGGGCTGTTTTTTCAAGCAGAGGCGCCCAACAAACATCCCTCACAAAACTGGCTGCCAGCGTTGACTCCAGGTTCAATTTTATAGCCCTTTGTCCTAGAGCCTTAAATTCCTTCACCTGTGTTATCAGAGCTACCCTCGACTTCACTGAGAGGGATGCTGTCTACAGGGCTGCCAATAAGGGGGGACCACCAGCCCTCCTGTACTGTGCCCGGCAGCACTGTGGGGGAAAAAAGCACACAAGGGAGCCCGGGCAACAAATGGAAAGTGATGGTGAACAGGGAGGGTGACAATTACTGGAAACGATTGCCCTGTGTGGCTCTCCTGCAAGAAGGATCGGCTCCAGTAATTTCCCCCCCTCACCATATTAGTCATGCTACCAGTCCATGATCTGATTCTCCCTGCTTGTCAGCTACCCAGGCCCCTCTACTACAGTAACAAATAAAAATTATAAAAAATTGCGCTAAGACGAAAGACAGATAAATGTAAGTCCAATGATAGGATCTTGAGCTGCTTACACAATGTCCTATTGGTAAAGGATAGTCAAGCACAATCAAATAAAATAGCATCGCTCAAAATATGAATTCCAAATAGTCCTCCAGTGAAATATATATGAACACTGTGAAGGAAAGGAGCCATATGTCCACCACCAGGAGAGCTAAAACATGCAGCCTCTTACCAGACGACACAGGATCAACAGCAGTCATATATCGTGTCAATCACTTGGACCTTTGGATCCGATCAGAAATATGCATACATCAATTGCTTGAGCGTATTGGTTCCGATCACACAACACATATGGGCATAGACTCCAAGGTGCATAAATGAGGAAACAAATAGAGCAATCATTGCGCAGATATCTTTTAAAAGTATTTATTTAAACCAAAAAAAGCCTGCACACAGGATACTCACAATATCTCCAATACAACAGACATAAAAATGATAAAGTTGTGGTGTAAGTTTGTTTCAAGTCAAAAATATGGCCGACCTCCTGTAGCATGAAACACCAACGTCATGTGGTTAGGCTCCTTCCAGCATGTTTCGTCATAACTGACATCAGGGGGCTCTACTACAGTGATGGGGCCCGGGCCCCATACAGGAGGGACAACAGTACCTCTGCAGCCACATATTGTTACATTGCTTTGAAGAGTCCCTGTTTGTGCAGTTTTGGTCTTGCATTATCACTTCCTGTGTGATCACCAGGACAAGACATGAGGGGAATTTTTAAAATGAAGATGCAGGTAACAAATAACTTATTTATTATTTTTTCTAGACTGGTGAAAGTTTAGAATGTCGTAGCTTCTTACCAATATTTGTATACCATATGCAGAGATTTCCTACTGGGTGTGTTGTCTCTGAAGAGAAATTTAAGGAGTAGTCTCACTAAAGAAAGGCAGATTTAAAAAAATAAAAAATTTTACTGGACTTCAAAGCCAAATTTGGACACAAAATTGTATAAAAATCCATACAATTTTATTCATAAACAAAGATTTTAAAAACATGTATAGTCAGACTCATACATTAATACAAAACATGTACACAAATATACAACACTGAGAAAATGGACCACTAAATTGTATCAGAAATGTTACAGAATAGTAAGTAAATTAGTCCCTTTGCGTCAACGCATTTCGCTTGTCCACTTCCTCAAGACACACAAAAAGACAGGATTCACTACATATACAAAGAAAATAAATTATACTGTGCACAATGTTCAAATGTTTCTCTTCTCCCTTATTTTCTCTCCCTCAGGCAGCTAACGTGAGTGAAGAGCTGATGGAGAATGGCAGGATTGGGGCAAACAAGATCAACGTGCAGGCGCCCAACATGCTGCTTATCAACCAATGACATCTTCAGTTATCAAGACCTGGAGGCTGGCCCACATAGTGCCCATGGTTACAATACTGCACTATAAAAAAACTGTGGTTTTGTGTAGCCCAAAAAAAAAAGAGAAAAGGTACGGTAAGCTTAATCCAACCACTGGCTTGTTGACAATTTTTAAGCAATTTTGGCCAGTTTTAGTCTTTTTGCCATGGCACCCCTGAGCCCTAAGAGACCTGATGGCACCCCAGGGTGCTGAGGATGGAACCCTAGTTGAAAATTGCTGTCCTAAGCAAAAATGAGAGTTTACCTTAACATTGATGGAGGGGCCCTACCCTAGGGTCGTTTTTTAAATTTCCCAGGAGTTCATCTTTATATCTAACTTGAAAGGCAAGGGCATAGAGCTCCAGGGACAGCAGTAAAACACAGCTGATTGTGCTTCTCTACCTCTGGGGAATCCCATCTGTGGCCATAAATCTTTCATATTTGTTGAGAGAGCATGAAAAGAGCAGAGTGCCATGACTCCACTGTTTTGTGATTTCCGTACTCTCCTCAGTCCCGTCACAGGTTAAAGGGAAATGTCAGAAAATTGATTTGTTACATTGAAGCTCCTGCTGAAAGTATGAAGGCCTTCCTGAATCTGAGCCAAGCTCAGCAAAATACTCACAAGGCTGGTGTACAAAAACATAATGTACATTATAGAAAACCCAGAGGAAATCTCACAAATTAAAATTCATACAATGGGCTGATTTACAAAAATGGGAGAAAGGATAATGGGAAGAAAGCTGAAGCTGTTAACCATAAAAGAAATACAACTAAACGAAAGATGGAAGAGTTGTCCAACCAATTTAGATTACATTCCTCGGCTGAAAGAGTAAACCTGATTGGTGGTAATAGGTATTGGCTCCACCTATTGTATGATTTATAGCTGTTGAGTTTTTTTTTTTTTTTTTTTACAGTTTTAAACATAATGTGCATCAAACAGTTTTTAAAAAAATGTTTCCATCCAGGAATGTATAAATTGATTTCGCCATAAAATTACTTGCCAGTGAAGATACTGATCGTCACATTGAGATGGTTAGGGTCCATGCACACTAGGAGTTTTGTGTTTTGCCCGTTGAAGCAGCTCAATGTTATCCTATGTGTCCATGCACAATAGAACGTTTAGAGCAGTGGTGGCTGATGCTCCATGGGCCAGGGGGGCGGCAGACGGACCACCCCAACCCCCCCGACCACACCATCTCGCACACCATACCACCCCCCCCCCCGCTCGCTAACCCTGGACTGACGTAGAGGGCAGGTGGCGGCTTCCCCTGCATCTCCTCCCTCCTTCTCCTCCTTGGCCAATAGCATGGCCTCTCCTTTCGGCCAATCAGGAAACGGGACCTGCTTCCTGATTGGCTGGGAGGAGCATCAGTGTGATATTCATTCGCTATTGTCACACAACTGGGTGGGCTCAGGGCACAGTGCTCCTCGCCCCCCGAGCCCACCCTTTTTTTTTAAGCCTATTAGAGCCTCTGGCTCTACTCATGTGCTTAAAAAAAAATCCCCATTGGAATCCATGCATCTGGCGCCCTGCATGTAGATTAGGGGGCCGGACGCATGGATGGGGAAGCGGCGCCCCTGCGCCCCCAATGGACGGGCCGCCACTGGTTTGGAGGCAAAGTTTAGGCTTCGTTCACTCATAGGCGATTTGAATTGCGGCGATTCCAGAAATGACGCAAAACGCGTTTTTTTTTTATGGCACCCCAAACACAGCATGATTCTTTCCTGTGACAGAAAAAAATTCTGAAACTTCTCTTGAGCAAGGATTGCAGCGCGATTTGTCAACTGACATTTGCGGCAGAATCGCACCGCATTTGAGGTGCCATTAAGAAAAAATGGCATTGCAAACGTGTCCCGCGTTTTGCTGCCATTCTGGAATCGTGGGAAGAATCGCGGCGATTCCGCCCATAATTTAGAAACACCTACGTGTGAACGAAGCCTAAAGCTCAGCATTTAGAGGTTTCTGTTAAAAAACAAAATGCTCCTAAAATCTCCTAAACATTCCCAAGCTACTGTAGAAAAACACTATATGAGTGTTTTTTTTTTTCTGCCAATGGAACTGTTTTTTTTTTTTCTCCAATGTGCATGGAACCCTAGAATGGTTCTAAAGGCAGAATTTTATATACCCTAATACTTTCTATGCATTATGGTAAAAAAAAAAAAAAAAAAAAAATCTTCTGGGTGCAGCTCCCCCCCCAGCCCCCTTATACTTACCTGAGTCCAATCTCAATCCAGCAATGTGCATGAGAGAAGCAACTCCCCCAGGTCTCTCTCTTCTCATTGGCTCACACAGCAGCGGTAGTCATTGGCTGTCAATCACAGCCAGTGAGCCAATGGAGAGAGAGAGCGGGGCCGAGTCATGCTCTGTGTGTGAATGGGCAATGTTCATTAACAGGAGCGTGGCCCGGGAGCCAGCCTGTTTGGGTCCCCCCATAGCAAGAGGCTTGCTATTGGAGGCATTCAGCAGGGGGGTGGAGCCAGGACCATTGGCAGGGGACCCAAAAGGTTGAGTAGCAGGTAGTTATAACATGTTTGTTTGTTTTTTTTTATTTACTACATTTAAACAAAACAAGTTTTTTTTTTTTTTATAATTTTTTTAGAGTCTGTTTTTTTGGGTTGAACTTACTATTTCCTCACTTATTTCCTCTTGTCTTGGCTATGGGGCAGGAATTGAAGGGAAATCTCCCCAATAGAACACAAATGGAAAAAATAACTAACAGGAGGGGTTATAACCTACGCTATCCAAAATAAAATAAATAAATAAAAGGCTTTGCCTTCAGTTCTACTTTAACCGCTTTACGGCCGCTCACTGCACATATACTGTGGCAAGATGGCCGCGTGCCTTAGGTGCATTCCTGTGTATTTTTTATGCGTTTTACAGCATTTCAGTACAGTGCAGGAAAAATGCAGCATGTCCGGGGCCAGTTCACACCACATGCAGTCCAGTGCATTTTTTTTCTGCATCAAAAATGCATAGAAAGTAGGTTATATGGTTTCCATTGGCAAAGTTCACACCAGTGCAGTCAGTTCCAGTGCAAACCAGTACCAGAAAAAAAAATAGAACATGCTGCATTTTTCCTGCACTGGACTGTAGTGGAACGCTGTAAAACGCATGAAAAAATGCTCTGGAACGCACAGAAATGTACCTAAACATATTGGAACATAAGTGTCCTGATTTAGCCTGGGTGCACATTACTGCGATGTGGGAACCAGTGCTATTCTAGTGCAGGTTCCCACGTCGCATCTCCCTTGTAGGCAGTTCACACTGCCCTCTGCGAACCACTACGAGGGTCAGTACAAAGTTAATGACACCCCCAGAATTCAAACAGGAATTGGATCGCATGGGTGTGAACACCCATGCGATCTGATTCCAGCGTTGGGGGAAAAAAAAGGTTCCTGCACCTTTTTTTTGTGCGAATCCAATGTATGGCTGAATTCGTATTGCACAGACATCGCATTTGTGATCTGCACAGTAATGCGGTGTGAATCACATGCGATGTCTGATATCGCAGTCGTGTAAACCCAGCCTTAAAGTGGAGTTCCGCCTCCCCCTCCAAAAACTAAAAATCAGCAGCTACACATACTGTAGCTGCTGACTTTTTATATTAGGACACTTACCTGTCCTGGAGTCCGGCGATGTTGGCACTGCAGTCAATGTTTCCATCGGCTGTCGGGTGCTGCCGCCGCCATTGCCAGTAAGGGAACCCGGCCGTGAAGCCTTGCAACTTCACGGGCGGGTCCCTACTGCGCATGCGTGAAGTGTGCTGCGCATTCCTTCTGGCGCGGCGGTGGCGGAGGAGGGTGGAGGGGGCCAAACTTCCGAGGGATGGCGCCGCAGTGCCGTATCCCAGAAGTGGGGAAGGGTACCTGTCAAAAACAGATACCCGTTCCCCCCTCCCCCTTGAAAGGTGCCAATTGTGGCACCGGAGGGGGGGAGGAAACAAAAGAGTGGAAGTTCCACTTTTGGGATGAAACTCTGCTTTAAGGTTCAGAAAAAAGGGGGGGGGGATACATTGAACTGCATTAAAAACGCATCATAAACACACCAGAAAACGCACATGCAAAAAAGCATCTGGAATGCATCCGGACTGACTTTCTATGGTGTGAACTGGCCCGAACTTTTTTTTCTGGAGCTGGAACGCACTGAAACTGCGAGCACCGGTGTGAACTATACCATTGGAAACCATATAACCTAATCTCCATGAGTTTTTGATGCAGAAAAAAAAACGCACTGGACTGCATGTGGTGTGAACTGTTGATCTCCTGTATCCTCACAGCACCCAGTGTGGCAAAAGGCACCACTGAGCTCTACTGGGAGATTTTCGTGGTACAGTTCTCCTTTAAAACAACTTGTTGAATGAGTCAATACAAAAGGCAAAGTGCAAAAAAAACAAAATAAATATCGATGACCCAGCTTGAGAAAGTTTCTAGTACATAATAGCAGCTATTGCAATGATTCGAGCAGTACCCAACATTTTGGGAGCTGCAATGTGACTTTCATGCACAAAGGTAACAATATTTAATTGAATCCATTTCAGCGCCACGGGCCTTCTCTCGCCTAGCAATGGACAAGAGGCGTCACAGTCTGCTTTGCCAAACCCGCCAGCCTATGCAAAGCGATTTACAATCAATAGAAAGTGATTGCACATTGTTTGTCATCGATAAACAGGAGGAATCCTTGACGGAATAATAAGCTGCAGCTGATGACAATCAAAGTGCGTTGAATACTGTTCATGGGAGTCTGATTGCACATCCTCCACCCGAGGGGTATGTAAACTATAGCAGCATCCAAACACAGCAAATGATATTAGGATACAAAAGAAAAATCACAACAGTGAGCTTTACTGGTTAGAAGGGATTGAGAAACGCGTAGAATTTTACTTCATGGTGAATAAGGGGTTACAAGGTATAAGCCTTCAAGACTAGGGTGAAGTTCAACTCTCTAAGTTTCTGCCTGTTAACCACTTGCCGACCGACCAGATATACTGCGGCAGGCTGGCTCGGCTGTGCGAATCGCCATACCCATACAATATCTCCCAACTGTCCCTGATTTTGAGGGACTGTCCCTGATTTGGAACAAAGTCCCTCTGTCCCTCTTTCCTCCTCATTTGTCCCTCATTGTAGTCTGATCTATATCGTTGTACATAAAATGCAGTTTTTATCTTTCCAAAAATGTTTCCCAGTGCTAAACCTTTCATCAAATTTAGCGTAGCAAATATTTAGCGAAGCAAATATAGCGTATAAAATATAAAAATATAAAAATATAATATAATAAAATATAATATAATATAATATGATATATTATAATATAATATAATATGATATATGATATTATAACAATATGATAAAATATAATATAAAAATATAATATAATATAAAATATATTATAAAATATAATATAAAAATATAATATAATAAAGTATAAAAATAAAAATATAGTAGTCGTAAAAAAAAAAAAATCACATGTGGGTTTAACTAATCATTTTTTTGGTAAAATTCTCCTTTAAGGGGGCATTGCAGGAGTTGTGTCCTATGCCTCAGTCTTCAGTGGCATGCAGACTGGTTGCCTGGGTCTCCCAGTGGGACGGGAGACCTGGGCGAACAGCAGAAGGCGGCGGGAGGGGGGGGGAGTCCCCTCCCGCTCCTTGTAATGACAGCCAAGCGGCTTCTCAGCCACATCGGTTGTCATTACAAAACAGCTGATCGTTGGCTATGGATGCCGGTACCGGGGTGATGCCTCTAGCTGCAGGCATCACTCCAGTACAAGCACTTTCCCAAAATATTGGCAATATCGGTAACCTCCGGAGCTGATTCTGATATATTGGGGAAAGGGTATATCGGCCCATGATATATCGGCTTTGCCGATAATCGGTCGATCCCTACTCCGAATCAGGGGGTGAGGATGAGCACTGGTAGAGTGTAGTATTGTATTCCCCGCAGTTTCTTTGCGGTACTTAACGTATATATTCGAGTAAAAGCCGACCTGAATATAAGCCGAGGCACCTTATTTTACCACTCTTGTGACAATCTTACTAACATTGAAGGTCCCTGAGGAAGCGGAGTGGGAACAACAGTATATTTTGCGAAACGCGTTGGACCTTCACTTCCCTCAGTAGTTTGTCATAAATATACGTATTGTATATGCTATGAGCCGTTCTACTGTATCTCTGTATACATGGTTTTATCCTTTTTTATGTTCTTTTAAAACATTTGTATAATAAAATTACCAATTTTTTCACATGTTATGTTGTTGTGTGCTCATCTCAAACGACAACCCCGCATCCTCTAAAGTCCATTATCTCCAATAGGATGGAAATGCATTCCTTGTTTTTCTTTGGTACTTATTCCATAACACTAGGATGTGGATGTGCGAGGTTGTCTTTACAACTGGCAAATCTATTTGCACTTACAAGACTTCTCCTAAGTTATAAAACTGTCCTGTTGTCCTCTTCCCCAGCCTGACACTATTTCATTTAATTTGGTCTCTAAGTGTTAATTCTAAAATATGCTTTACTTTTACAAATAAGCAATATGATTACAACCACACAGGAATGAAAATAAATCACAATTTATCAGTATTAAATGGATAAGGCTAGTGACAACCTTCGTATACAAAGCCAACTTCTTTATAAATGCATTAAGAAAACAATTTTTGCTATTGCATATAAACTCGATTTTTATGCTGATACTGGTCATTTTTTCTGTAAATGAAATTAAACTTAACAGTTTTACTGAACTTTAATTATGTTACTCCTACTGTTGCTTGTGTGGTTACGTTGGTTATTATACCCTCTAGAGTGCTAAAACTGGTTTTATTAAGCCATGTGAGTTACCCAGACTCGGATAATTGTTTCATTTTTGCTTTATCATTTTATTTGCGACACTAAAAAAAAATACACATAATCAAAAGTAATGCAATTAAATGGTATATATATATATATATATATATATATATATATATATATATATATATATATATATATATATATGTATGTATGTATATATATATATATATATATATATATATATATATATATATATATATATATATATATATACAGTATCTCACAAAAGTGAGTACACCCCTCTATTTTATCTTTTCATGTAACAGCACTGAAGAAATGACACTTTGCTACAATGTAAAGTAGTGAGTGTACAGCTTGTGTAACAGTGTAAATTTGCTGTCCCCTCAAAATAACTCAACACACAGCCATTAAAGTCTAAACTGCTGGCAACAAAAGTGAGTACACCCCTAAGTTAAAATGTCCAAATTGGGCCCAATTAGCCATTTCCCCTCACTGGTGTCATGTGACTCGTTAGTGTTACAAGGTCTCAGGTATTAACGGGGAGCAGGTGTGTTAAATTTGGTGTTATCGCTCTCACTCTCTCATACTGGTCACTGGAAGTTCAACATGGCACCTCATGGCAAAGAACTCTCTGAGGATCTGAAAAATAGAATTGTTGCTCTACATAAAGATGGCCTAGGCTATAGGAAGATTGCCAAGACCCTGAAACTGAGCTGCAGCATGGTGGCCAAGACCATACAGTGGTTTAAGAGGACAGGTTCCACTCAGAACAGGCCTCACCACGGTCGAACAAAGAAGTTGAGTGCACATGCTCAGCGTCATATCCAGAGGTTGGCTTTGGGAAATAGACATATAAGTGTTGCCAGCATTGCTGTAGAGGTTAAAGGGGTGGGGGGTCAGCTTGTCAGTGCTCAGACCAGACGCCGCACACTGCATCAAATCCCAGAAGGAAGCCTCCTCTACAGATGATGCTCAAGAAAGCAAGCAAACAGTTTGCTGAGGACTAGCAGACTAAGGACATGGATTGATGCAACCATGTCCTGTAATCTGATGAGACCAAGATAAACGTATATGGCTCAGATGGTGTCAAGCCTGTGTAGCGCCACCCAGGTGTGGAGTACAAAGACAAGTGTGTGTTGTCTACAGTCAAGCATGGTGGTGGGAGTGTCATGGTCTGGGGCTGCATGAGTGCTGCCGACACTGGGAAGCTACAGTTCATTGCGGTAACCATGAATGCCAACATTTACTGTGACATACTAAAGCAGAGCATGATCCCCCTGCCTTCGGAGACTGGGCCGCAGGGCAGTATTCCAACCTGATAACGACCCCAAACACACTTCCAAGATGACCACTGCTTTGCTTAGGAAGCTGTGGGTAAAGGTGATGGACTGGCCAAGCATTTCTCCAGACCTAAACCCTATTGAGCATCTGTGGGGCATCCTCAAACGGAAGGACTCCAGTCAACCTGTGAAGCTCTGGGGAACTCCGTGTCCAAGAGGATTAAGGCAGTGCTGAAAAATAATGGTGGCCACACAAAATATTGACACTTTGAGCCCAGTTTGGACATTTTAACTTAGGGGTGTACTCATGGTCGGCGCTACCAGTAAGGCGACCTAGGAAGCCGCCTAGGGTGCAACTTAGCAGGGGGCACTGGTGGAGCCTGACCCAAGGTAAGTGACTTACCGTAAGTCACTGAAAGGGTTTTAACCAGTGGCAGACAGCCCGTCCATTAGGGGCGCAGGGGCGCCCCTATCCATGCATCCGGCCCCCTAATCTACATGCAGGGCGCCGGATGTATGGATTCCAATGAGGGTTTTTTTTTTTTTTTAAACATGTGGGTAGTGCCTATTAGAGGCTCTAATAGGCTTAAAAAAAGGGTGGGCTTGGGGAGCAATGCGCCCTGAGCTCACCCAGTTGTGTGACAATAGCACATGAATATTCGCTATTGCCACACTGATTCTCCTCCCGGCCAATCAGGAAGCGGGTCTTGAGACCGGTTTCCCAATTGACCAAAGGAGAAGGCATCCTATTGGCGGAGGAGGAGGGAGGAGATGGCCGCCAAGAGGGGACATGGAGGAGATTGAGGGGGAAACCGTCACCGTCTGGAGGAACAAGGTAAGTGAACTGGCGCCCGGGGGGGGGGGTATGGTGTGGACTGGACTCTGGAGTGAAGGGGGGGTCCATGGCCAGGTCCGTCTGCCTCCCCCCCCGACCGATGGAGTACCAGCCGCCACTGGCTTTAACCCCTTCAGCAACTTGGGATGGGGGGTGGGAGAGCATAGGGGGGGGGGGGGCGGCAATTTTTATTTTGCCTAGGGCAGCAAAAATCCTTGCACCAGCCCTGGGTGTACTAACTTTTGTTGCCAGCAGTTTAGACATTAATGGCTGTGTGTGGAGTTATTTTGAGGGGACAGCAAATTTACATTGTTATATAAGCTGTACACTCACTACTTTACATTGTAGCAAAGTGTCATTTCTTCAGTGTTGTCACATAAAAAGATATAATAAAATATTTACAAAAATGTGAGGACTGTACTCACGTTTGTGAGATACTGTATATATACAGTATATATACTTTGTATACTGTATCTATCTATCTATCTATCTATCTATCTATCTATCTATCTATCTATCTATCTATCTATCTATCTAGTACAGTATATATGTGTAACATTATAGAGGACACAATACAATAAAAGCTTGCAATCTACTACACTAAAGACAGATCATTCCAAGAACCAGTCAACCACATGAGATAAAACATATTACTTTCCTTGGCACTGGAGGTTACAGTAAGCTCCTGCTCTCTATTAGGGATGATCGAACGGTTCGGGTCGTCCATCGGTTCGACCCGAACATTGACTGTTCGAGGTTCGGCCGAATTCCAAACTTTTTTCTGAAAAAGTTCGGAATTCGGCAACCAGAACCGACCAAAATGCAATGGGACAGGAAATGGGCTTTAAAAGCCCGTGATTGGACCAGAACCATCAGTAAAAGCCAATTGAGGGGGCAGGAGAATGCTAGGAATGTGATTGGAGTGACTAGGGGGTCCAGAGGCCAATCATTAGTGAATAAGCCCCCCAGTATATAAGATAGCCCCGCCAAATTCCTAGCATTGTAATACAGGGACGTGGAAGAAAGTGAAAGCAGTTCTGTTACTTCTGCTTCAAAGTGTCATTTAGCAATTATTAGTGTGAGGAAAGGGATATCTACAGTAGTGTAGTTAGGGTACTATTTTCCACTTTAGTTAGATTCAAAAATCTAGTTTCTGTAGGGAAAGTGTTAAGTGCCAGGGTGACCGTAGTGTAGTGTAGGGTGAACTGACTCTGACTGCTATGGCAGGGTGACCAAACCCTTCCATGTCAGGGTGACCGCTATAGAGAAAAGATCGTTTGTATTAGAACACTTATAGAACAGGGATATGGCTCCGCTATTCTCACACCTTGCCGGTTTTGTAGCAAGCGTTTTTTTGGGCATTTTTTGGGGGTTATTGGAGGCAGGCATAACATCAGAACTTCTGTGTAGGGGTATATATACACACACACTTATATGTATATATATACACATACACATATATAGGTGTGAAAGTAGCAGAACACTATGCTTGCGCTAATGAAATAATTAACACCCATATGGCTTCTCTGCTATCACACCTATATGTGTGTATGTGTATAAATACATATAAGTGTGTGTGTATATATACCCCTATACAGAAGTTCAGATGTTTTGCCTGCCTCCAAAGACCCCAAAAAATGCCCAAAAAAAACGCCTGCAATAACACACCTGGCCTTTTTTTTTTGGCGCAGGCGTTTTTTTGGGCATTTTTTGTGGGTCTTTGGAGGCTGGCAAAACATCTGAACTTCTGTATAGGGGTATATATACACACACACTTATATGTATTTATACACATACACACATATAGGTGTGATAGCAGATAAGCCATATGGGTGTTAATTATTTCATTAGCGCAAGCATAGTGTTCTGCTACTTTCACACCTATATATGTGTATATGTATATATACATATAAGTGTGTGTGTATATATACCCCTACACAGAAGTTCTGATGTTATTCCTGCCTCCAATAACCCCCCAAAAATGCCCCAAAAAAACGCTTGCTACAAAACCGGCAAGGTGTGAAAATAGCAGAGCCATATCCCTGTTCTATAAGTGTTCTAATACAAACAAACTTTTTTTCTGGTTCTGGACATGCTACAGAGCTGAAACTTCACAGGTACACCTTTTAGACCCCCCCAGACAATAAATCCAAAGAAATCTCTTTTTTTTTTTTCAATAATTGGTTCTCTATCAAAAATGACAATTTTTAAGAACTTTTTTTTGTGTGATTAATAGTCCCTGGGGCATGACCCAGAACCTTAGGCACTTTTTAGGGGCATTTATTGGGTTTTAGGGCTTCAAAATGGTGTTTTTTGATTACCGAAGTTCGGGTCCCATTTATTTCAATGGGGTTCTGAAATCCGGGCCGAACTTTCGGGAAGTTCGGGTGTTCTGGTCGAACCGAACCTTTGAAAAGTTCGATCATCCCTACACTCTATATCACTTTGCAGCTGTCCAGGTTGCCAGGATGTTATCCACTGCACATACCAAGTAGCATATATATATATATATATACACCAATTAGTCCTAACTTTATGACCAACCACCATAACCCATCTAGTCATGGACTCCACTAGACCTTTGAAGGTATAATGTGCTATCTGGCACCAAGCCATTTGTAGCAGATCCTTCCTGTAGGTTGCGAGGTAGGGTCCCAATGGATCTAACTTGTTTTTCCAGCACATCCCACAGATGTTCGATTGAATTGAGATCTGGAGAATTTGGAGGCCAAGTCAACACCACAAACTCATTGTGTTCCTAAAAGCATTCTTGTTTTCATCAGACTAGGCCACCTTCTTCCATTGCTCTGTGGTCCAGTTCCAATGCTCATGTGCCCATTATAGGCACTTTTGGCTGTGGACACGGGTCAGCATGAGCACCATGACCAGTCTGCAGCTGCACAATCCCATACACAGCAAACTGCAATGCACTGTGTGTTCTGGCCCCTTTCTATCAAAAACAGCATTAACTTTTCCAGCAATTTGAGCTAGAGCAGCTCTTCTATTGGATCAGATCATACCAGCCAACCTTCACTCACCACATAAGCCATGTCCACCATGACCCCAGTTTCTCAAATTTGCTTCTTTGGACCACTTTTAGAAAGTCCTGACCACTGCAGACTCAGAACATCTCACAAGAGCTACCGTTTTTGAATTACTCTGACCCGTTCGTCTAGTCATTACAATTTGGCTCTTGTCAGAGTCGCTCAAATCCTTACGCTTGCTCCTTTTTTCTGCTTTCAACACACCAACTTCAGAGACAACATGGTCATTTGCTGCCCTGTAATGCCCCACTTTGAGATGCCATTGTAACAAGATAATCAGTCCTTTTAAATTTACATGACAGTGGTCATAACAGTATATGTATATACATAGATAAATCATTTCTTATCTGTGTCCTTTGTGTCCTAGTGGAATGCTTCTCATACTTACTTCACTACAGTTTTGTGTGTTTAAAAGACCACTCTAGCTACAATCAGAACTTTCTGTGAACCCATTCCATAATAACAATCCATTACAGACCTCCTTCTGTACCATATTGTATATGTAATACAGTATTTTCTCAACATTCCAACTTTCAAGAATGGACTAATTCCAAGCTAACCAAACCTTTTGACTTGTCATCGAGATTGACTGATCCCAGCATATGACCAGTCTACTTTTTGGCTAGTGACAGAGCCTTCTAGCCATTATACCGTAGCCAATTTCTTAAGGTAAAATAAACTCAGATTTTTATATAATTAGAACAATTCTGGCATGTTGATGCAACGTTTTTTCCTATATGCAATGTAAATGGAAGGTGCCCAAAAGCTGTACTGCAGGAATCAGACAAAATGTACCCATGTGGTCCCCACAAACACACACACCCCCCCCCCCACACACACACACCCACAGTGCAAGAGTTAAATGCTCACTTAGTCTAGGGATGCAGGCATAAGGTGTATTACTTTCTTCATTCCCATTTCCAAACAGGCTTCCTCCATCTATGCCACTGCCGAACCCAGGGCCATCTTACCGAATGGGCACGCTGGACAGTTGCCTGGGGCCCCCACTTGCCCGGGGAGCCCTACCTGCCCAGCGACCCAGCCCCAGCCAAGCATTAGTCCCGATTCCCGTGTGCATCCTGCCACTGAACTTAGCAGGTGGCAAGCGCCTGTTGGCCCTGCGCTTCTGTCAGGCCACTTGGGCCATGGAGGGGGAGCCCACAACTGTAGGAATGCCTGTCCACCTCCACGGGAAAAGGCACACACAGGACAGTCGAGTCTGACCAGTGGCGGATCCAGGGGGGGGGGCAATTGCCCCCCCAAAAAATATTATCCGCTCCGGGACCGGACCAGGCAGTGAGTCCCCCAGTGGGTGTCCGAGTTCCAGGCCAGCAGCGGCGGCGGAGCCGAGAGCCGCGCCGCTGGCCTGTACTGCGGTGCACTGGTTGCTATCGCCACTCGGCGTCTAGCAATCAGTGCTGTCATCTGAGGAGGAGGAGAGTGCCCCAGCATTCACTGCAGAGCCTCCTTACTCCTCTGCTGCGCGCCGAGTGGAGTGCTGGCTCCACCCACCTCCTCCCTCCAGCTACTCCAGGCCAGCAGAGTGTCAGCATGCAACCGTGAGTACATTAAATCCGGATGCTCTTTTTTAATGTTGGAAGGGGGGGCTCTGTGAGGACCCTGTGAGGGGGGGGGGGCTCTGTGGGGACCCTGTGAGGGGGGGGGCTCTGTGGGGACCCTGTGAGGGGGGGCTCTGTGGGGACCCTATGAGGGGGGGCTCTGTGGGAACCCTGTGAGGGGGGGGCTCTGTGGAGAGGCTCTGTGGGGACCCTGATGTGAGGGGGGATCTGTGTGGACCCTGTGGGGGGGGGCTCTGTGGGGACCCTGTGAGGGGGGCTCTGTGGGGACCCTGTGAGGGGGGGCTCTGTGGGGACCCTATGAGGGGGGCTCTGTGGGGACCCTGTGAGGGGGGGCTCTGTGGGGACCCTATGAGGGGGGGCTCTGTGGGAACCCTGTGAGGGGGGGGGGCTCTGTGGAGAGGCTCTGTGGGGACCCTGATGTGAGGGGGGCTCTGTGGTAACCCTGTGAGGGGGGGGCTCTGTGGAGAGGCTCTGTGGGGACCCTGATGTGAGGGGGGCTCTGTGGGGACCCTGTGAGGGGGGGGCTCTGTGGGGACCCTGATGTGAGGGGGGGCTCTGTGGGAACCCTGTGAGGGGGGGGCTCTGTGGAGAGGCTCTGTGGGGACCCTGATGTGAGGAGTGATCTGTGGGGACCCTGTGAGGGGGCTCTGTGGGGACCCTGTGAGGTTGGCTCTGTTGGGACCCTGTGAGGGGGGGCTCTGTGGGGACCCTGTGAGGGGGACTCTGTGGGGACCCTGATGTGAGGGGGGAAGCTCTGTGGTGACCCTGTCAGGGGGGGCTCTGTGGGGACCCTGTGAGGGGGATGGGATCTGTACGGACCCTGTGAAGGGGGGCTCTGTGGGGACACTGTGAGGGGGGATCTGTGGGGGGCTCTGTGGGGACCCATTGAGGGGGGCTCTGTGGGGCCCTGTGAGGGGGGCTCTGTGGGGACCCTGATGTGAGAGGGAGCTCTGTGGGGACCCTGATGTTAGAGGGGGCTCTGTGAGGACCCTGTGAGGGGGGATCGGTGGGGACCCTGTGAGGGGGGGCTCTGTGGGGACCCTGATGTGAGAGGGGGCTCTGTGTGGGGACCCTGATGTTAGAGGGGGCTCTGTGGGGACCCTGATGTTAGAGGGGGCTCTGTGTGGGGACCCTGATGTTAGAGGGGGCTCTGTGGGGACCCTGATGTTAGAGGGGGCTCTGTGAGGACCCTGTGAGGAGGGATCTGTGGGGACCCTGTGAGGGGGGGCTCTGTGGGGATCTGTGGGGACCCTGTGAGGGGGGGGCTCTATGGGGACCCTGTGAGGGGGGCTCTGTGGGAACCCTGTGAGGGGGGGGGCTCTGTGGGGACCCTGTGAGGGGGGGGCTCTATGGGGACCCTGTGAGGGGGCTCTGTGGGAACCCTGTGAGGGGGGGCTTTGTGGGGACCCTGTGAGGGGGGGATCTGTGGGGACCCTGTGAGGGGGGATCTGTGGGGACCCTGTGAGGGGGGGCTCTGTGGGGACCCTATGAGGGGGGGCTCTGTGGGAACCCTGTGAGGGGGGGGCTCTGTGAAGAGGCTCTGTGGGGACCCTGATGGGAGGGGGGATCTGTGGGGACCCTGTGAGGGGGGCTCTGCGGGGACCCTGTGAGGGGGGGCTCTGTGGGGACCCTGTGAGGGGGGGCTCTGTGGGGACCCTGTGAGGGGGGGCTCTGTGGGGACCCTGATGTGAGGGGGGGAGCTCTGTGGTGACCCTGTCAGGGGGGGCTCTGTGGGGACCCTGTGAGGGGAATGGGATCTGTACGTACCCTGTGAAGGGGGGCTCTGTGGGGACACTGTGAGGGGGGATCTGTGGGGGGCTCTGTGGGGACCCATTGAGGGGGGCTCTGTGGGGCCCTGTGAGGGGGGCTCTGTGGGGACCCTGATGTGAGAGGGAGCTCTGTGGGGACCCTGATGTTAGAGGGGGCTCTGTGAGGACCCTGTGAGGGGGGATCTGTGGGGACCCTGTGAGGGGGGGCTCTGTGGGGACCCTGATGTGAGAGGGGGCTCTGTGTGGGGACCCTGATGTTAGAGGGGGCTCTGTGGGGACCCTGATGTTAGAGGGGGCTCTGTGAGGACCCTGTGAGGGGGGATCTGTGGGGACCCTGTGAGGGGGGGTTCCGTGGGGACCCTGTGAGGGGGGGCTCTGTGGGGATCTGTGGGGACCCTGTGAGGGGGGGGGCTCTATGGGGACCCTGTGAGGGGGGCTCTGTGGGAACCCTGTGAGGGGGGGCTCTGTGGGGACCCTGTGAGGGGGGGGGCTCTATGGGGACCCTGTGAGGGGGCTCTGTGGGAACCCTGTGAGGGGGGGCTTTGTGGGGACCCTGTGAGGGGGGGATCTGTGGGGACCCTGTGAGGGGGGATCTGTGGGGACCCTGTGAGGGGGGGCTCTGTGGGGACCCTATGAGGGGGGGCTCTGTGGGAACCCTGTGAGGGGGGGGGCTCTGTGGAGAGGCTCTGTGGGGACCCTGATGTGAGGGGGGATCTGTGGGGACCCTGTGAGGGGGGCTCTGCGGGGACCCTGTGAGGGGGGGCTCTGTGGGGACCCTGTGAGGGGGGGCTCTGTGGGGACCCTGTGAGGGGGGGCTCTGTGGGGACCCTGATGTGAGGGGGGGAGCTCTGTGGTGACCCTGTCAGGGGGGGCTCTGTGGGGACCCTGTGAGGGGGATGGGATCTGTACGGACCATGTGAAGGGGGGCTCTGTGGGGACACTGTGAGGGGGGATCTGTGGGGGGCTCTGTGGGGACCCGTTGAGGGGGGCTCTGTGGGGCCCTGTGAGGGGGGGCTCTGTGGGGACCCTGATGTGAGAGGGAGCTCTGTGGGGACCCTGATGTTAGAGGGGGCTCTGTGAGGACCCTGTGAGGGGGGATCTGTGGGGACCCTGTGAGGGGGGGCTCTGTGGGGACCCTGTGAGGGGGGGCTCTGTGGGGACCCTGATATGAGAGGGGGCTCTGTGTGGGGACCCTGATGTCAGAGGGGCACAGATTCTGTTTTATCTTCCCCCTTTAAGCCCTTTCCACTTTTAGCTGGGTACACACTTAAAAGAGAAGTACAGGGAAAGTTCATGTTGCAATACAGTTCCGTGAGCAACAATTTATTTTCAGGCAGTGCCCCTCCCGAGACTAGGCTCTGGATCCGCCCCTGAGTCTGACTCCCTTCCGTGTGTGTGTTCACCGGACCTAGCCACCAAACTTGGAAGCTGGAAGCCTGGCACTGCTGTACCAATAAATATCGCCTTATCGATAATTAGCATTTTTATTCTCGTGGGTGATTGTGTAGGCAGGACCCCAGTGTACTGCATTGCCCGGGGCCCTTTAATGCTCTTAAGATGGCACTGGCCGAAACTCTAAGGCACTACAAGCCCTGATCACAGGCTCTCCACCTTACGTACAATTCAGAGTTATTATCTCTGCACTTTGGGTGTTGAAGTCAAGGACCCACCCACAGCCTGGGCAAAGGAGAACAGAACTGGAATAAGGGAAAGCGTAAGTATTACATCTTATCCCGTCATCCTAATCTAAAAAAGCATTGAACCTTTGCAGTGTGGGGGACATTGTTCTCCATTCCCCAGCAATGCAGCTAATAAAGCACAGATTGTACTTGAATAGCTGCTTCCCTGGCTGTAGCAGTCAGGGGATGACAGCTCCATAACTGGAAGTGAATAAATCATCATTCACAGAAAGGGTTGGGGAACAGATGTTCCTCTGTTTCTTCTGTGTTTAATGATCGTGGTCATTTACCACTGTCCTGGGCTCCCCGGAGGAACAGGAGAAATCGGGAACCAGCACTGCAAAGCCACCAAGATCAATTTTACTAGACAGCCAATCACCAGCTATAATAAACAGCCAAACAGCACAAGGGTACACAAAACTAGAATGTGTACGGATCACATACATCGCAGTTCCAAAATATGCAAGACCTTTTTTTACTTAGAAGAACTTTGCAACATAATGGGGTCCCTTTACTAAAGGCAAGCCGGCTGTTCACTTTGCAAGAGAAGTTGCATGTTGCAAGGGAATTTTCTTATTGAGTGCAGTGGTCACCCAGTTACATGCAAAGAATATGCATATAAAAAACTCATTTGATTGGGTGATGAATGTCAACAGAGCTCTCATTCACTAAGCGAAGAAAAATGTCTTTTGTAAAGTGAAAATTCCCTTGCAAAGTGAAAAGACCATTTGCCTTTAGTAAATCAACCCTAATGTTCCTTCTAAATTGCTGGTGCTTTAACCAACACTGAAATCTAAGCCCAACACCTAATTCAAATAAGCAGGACAAATGACAGAACCAAAAAGTGCCTAGTATTTATCTTGATCAGTACAAACAGATGTTATTCTGAGTTTTCAAGATTTACTGGTGTAAAAAAACAGCCTATTAGATCTCATACACTAAATCAATATCAGCATTCTAAAGGTGACATTTTCACAACTGTGGTATATTGAATCCAGTAAATATAGGTCTTATTTTACTCTTTCTAATAGATTATGGACCTAAATGGGAAAATTTTATTAACTCTTAATTAGCCGGAAGCCTTTCTGCCTGGATGCCATTTTCATGTCAGGTATAGAGTCATTTTAAATTATTCTGACAATAAAAAAATAACATAGGAGAAGAAAATAATAACAGATGTGATACTTTGCAGATAGTAGGTATACTGTTAACTAATCATAATTATTGGTATCATTTTAAAAGTATAACTATAGATTGTCTAGAGTTTGGCTTTTTGCTGCAATTTTCATTTGCCATTCGGATTATTCTTTGTAAATACCTAATTTTAAATTTATGGACTGGTAGTTCTCATAGCCAGTATCATGGGAATGCATAGGGGAAAAATGTTTCTCTGAATTTAATTAATTCAATTATGTGCCCCACTCCCTACCCCTGGTATTATCCCGAATTGTATGCCCCTAAGGTTTATCACTTCCTTGCACAAAAATAGGGATCATTTCCCTTCTGAAACTGAATTACAGTATGTGCTCTCAAGTTTATTCCTCCCTAATTATGTGCGCTGTGGGTTTTTCCCTCTCTAAACTGAATTATGTGCCCCCCTTTTTCTTCTCTAGAGTGAATTATCCGCCACTGGGTTTATTATCAAATGACGCTGAATTATGTGCCCCCTGGGTTCATTCACTTTCTAAAGTAAAATATGTGAACCCTCTGGGTTTATTCCCTCCCTAATTCAAATTAATTGCAGCTCTACCCACCAGGTTTATTCCATTTTTTTTGCCCCCAAGGTTTATCCCCTTTACTCCCCCAGGTCAATTCCCTTCTTAAACTGAATTATGTGCCCTCAAGTTTAATTCCCTCCTTTTACATAATTATGTGCCCCCATCCCCCTAGGTTTATTCTGAATTGTATGCCCTTCAGGTTTATCTCCTCCTTACCTGAAATTATCAGTTCCCCAGGCCAATCCCCTTCTTAAACTGATGTGCTCTCCAGTTTATTCCCTACCTTAACAGAATTATGTGCCTTCTTGGTTTTCCTTCCCTAAACTGTGTCCTTTGGGTTTATTCCCTTCCTAAATCGCGATATGTGCCTCACACTCCCTACAAGAAATTATAAATCCCCCAGAATAATTCTCTTCTTAAACAGAATTATGTGCCCTCAAGTTTATTCCATACCTTAACAGAAAGATGTCCCCCCTGAGTCCCCCCCCCCCCTCCCCAAACTGCATTATGTTCCCTTTGGGTTTATTTCCTCTTTAAATTGACTTATATGCCCCACCCACTCAGGTTAATTCACTCCCTAAACGTAATTGCGTCTCTCTCATGTTTATCCACTCTGTACACTAACACCAAGGCCACTTTTTATAGTGTGCTTCTCAACTTTTTTACTGTCTGTGCTCACAGCACTGCCCCCTAGACAGAAGCCACCCTCCTTCTCAAAGCTTCTAAAACTTGGTAGAACTCTCCAGGATCTTCCCTGCCTCTCACTAGTGCCACCTATAGCTGGGGGGGGTGAATGTTCTCCACCAGGGACCGTCTACAGCAGGGGCTGTTCAGGCCTAACACCAGCCCAAATTACAGTCCAAAGCCCCCTAAATACTCCAATTCACCCATACACTTGCACACACAGTGTCTAAAACATGGTGTGTCCAGTGCACACTCACTATACCCCTGGTCAATCTTGACTGCACCGTTTCTCTGGCTGGGAGCACTGGACTGGGCCCGGTGTCTTGCACGTGGTTTCGGGATAAAGCTTCTTCTACCCTATCGACCACCATTCCTTAGCCCAATCAGATTTGCACACAGTTGGTTTGACTGAGGTCCTGCCTCTTCAAGTGTGTACCTCATGAGATACACTGTCTAGGATAGACCTAATGGAGCACTATCTTCATTCACAGCAGAAAGGGTACTAGTTGAGGTAGCCACATACAATTCAATTCAATTATTGTCTTTTTGTTCAGTAAATCGCAGTCTCTGTGGAAACATGTGTTCTATGCTCAATAGCAGTGAGACTCATCCCTGGGGTAGCAAAGAAAAGGGAATAACTCCTAAACCTTTCTCTTTCTTGGCTCTTCTCTTCCCTCAAGCCAGACAGGTCTGCTTCCAATAAGGCTCCACCAGCAGTGTATATATGATCCTGCCAATAAGGAAATTAAATCATTCTCCTTTCCTGGAGAGACTTTAAAGAAGATTCCTTCTTAAAGGGACAACAGAGCGACCCCTGCCTACAAGCCTCCATGTTAGAGTGTACAATATATAGCAATGGATAAATTAAGAGGAAGGATACCTGGAGGAAGCTTACTTCTCCTCAAAGGTAAAACAAAATAATAATGACAACTGTCTCAATATAAAGCTGGCTCCTAAATTAAGGTGGAATTGGCGTGGAGACACATTGGACAGCTTTAGCTGCCATTGTGCTCTGCTAGGCTTCTGATGTGTCCCTTCACCTTCAAAGAGGAATGGACTCCCTCAAGGAATAGCTGCCCTTAACTTCCCACTCTGGAAAAAACCTCTCAAAGATTAGAGTTAGAACCAGACTATACAGAGGGGCCTTGACGAGCCAGTGTGGCTTCCAAATATATTTGCAAATGTTGTGCATCTGAAACTTTTGTTTAAAATTCAAATCCCAGAAGAGTTGAAGCTGTTATAGCTGCAAAGGGTGGGTCAACTCAATATTAAACCCTACAGACTAAGATTGGGATGCCATTAAAGTTCATGTGCGTGTAATGGAAAGCTTCCCAAAACTTTTGGTTATATAGTGTAGCTGCAAAGAGTGGGCCAACTCAGTTTTGAACCCTACAGACTAAGACTGGGATGCCATTAAAGGTCATGTATGTGTAAAAGCATGTGTCCCAATACTTTTGGTAATATAGTGTATGTATACATGTAAATACATGCCAACAAAACTCCAAGGAGATTGCTAGGTAAGACAAATTACAGCTATTCTCCTATGTATTATTTTCTGCAGATATGCCTCTTCTAAGGGCAGTTTATTAAACAGTATGGACTTAACTACTATATGGTTTCGTTTTCATTAAACTTCCACTACTTGTAGCATTTATTAAGGTTCTTCTGTTAAGCTAAGTTCACACATGTGCCGGTGGCTGTGAGTACAGGACAGTGTGTAAATTGCACCTCTTACCGCACGAGCAACCAACCGCAGCCTCTTTTGCAGATGCGCATGGCTGCCATTCAATATTAATGGCAACGCCACACATCTGAAAACGCAGCACATTTTTTGTTGCGGGAAATTGCATGGTGCTAAAGCACTGTGATTTCCCCCGGGGTGCATTTTAAAAAAGGTGCAGGAAGCTTTTTCCTGCATGAAACGCAGGCACAGCAACCTTTTTAAATGAATAGGCTGCTTTGTCCCTGCAAATGCTGCTCGCAAAACGACTTAGGTGTGAACCTAGCCTTACTTTTCTAGTAAAAGGTATGTGAGTTGAGACTTCATTGTGGTCTATAAAGTTAGAAATAAAATGTATAATTAACTTTAAAAAATAGATAATTTTAAATGTCACTGTAGTTTCCTTTTATAATTAATAGGTTTTGTGATAATATTAATTAAATCATCTTGTTAAGCATGCAGTGTTTATGGATCACTGAATTAAAAAAATGAATTGCTAATGTTCTTTAGTACATAGACTAAATTCAAAACTAACCCAAACTAATTTGATTCATCATTTAAGACAAAATTATGTACAATTTTGTCTTACTTATCTTATTTACATGCTTCGTTCCATCACATATTCCAAAAATAAGAGGATTAAATTAAATAAATTATTTGTTTCTGCCCCAACAGCGATATACACAGCCAAAACTTTTGGTGTATGGTGCAAATATAGACTAATATTATAGAGCCATCGATCTATTCCAATAATATATATATTTATGTCCACACACAGAAATAAACCAACAAATGATTGGACAATACATATTGCAACAAAAAATGCATCAACATTAATGGATCACAATGGATCACTCATTACATTTCAAAGAATACAATAAAATAACCAAAACTGTGTGTGTCAACGATCTTGCATAGTAACATAATTCATAGGGAAATTTCATAAAATTGAGGTAGATATTGTAGGCTCGACGCGTTTCATGGACCAACGTCCACTCATCAGGAGCTTGAAAAATATGGGAATCTAGAAAATATAAATGGGTCACATTGTATATTGGAAAAAAGGGATACTGATGGGGGATAAGGAGTAAAAACTGGTGGAAGAACACTACCTTGAGCAGTGTCATGTATCCACGACCAATCCAATATTAAAATGGGAGACCAGAGCTAATCCTGATATATCTCACCCGGGGCTGAGGCATGAAACCATCGACACACAGGGGCATCAGGAAGGAAAGGACCAAGGATGCAACGTGATGTGATATTGGAAGGCATTAATCCAGGAATTGATAATAATATAAAGGGCACCCTTCGGTGCAAAAAGGTTTTCTGAAAAACATATAAATTTGCATAAGCATGCTATAAAGACAATGGATGAATAAACTGATGTAAAAGAATAAATGCAACCAATAAAGTGCAAGGGAACACCAAGGAAGAATGCACCAAAATGAGTGATAAAAAGAAAAAGTGAAAAAATGGAATGTGAAAAGGGCATGGGAACCTCGATTGAGTGATCAGGGGAAAAGGAACTGCATAAGTGGCTGTGAGAGATACCGGATGGAAACATCGATGGAGTGGGTGAATGAGCAAAAGTAAAAATGAATGCTGGCGTAGCGAAGGCTAGTGCAAAGAGGATGAAAACGTGACATGATAGGCGAAAGAAAAAATATATAAATAGGGGTTTACAAATACCAAGTGGAAATGAGGATGAGGGTGAATACCGTTGTAGATCCAGTCCAAGCTGTGCATGGCCAGGTGTCAGGAGGAATACACGCCAACGCCATGCTGAGCATCAGTGATATAGGGTCATGGAACCTCCCACATCCGGTTTGATACCGGACGTTGGTAGGAGCAGACCACAACTGGCGTCAGGTGGAAAGGTTGCCATGGTGCTGTGACGCCGAAGGGGCGTCACGCACCAAGCATAACAGGCATGGCGCCGATGGGAGGAATCAAGCTCCGCCCACAGCTATTATTCTTCCAAAATAAATTAAATTCATTATTTTCCTCAGAATTCTGCAAACAATACCCCATAATGACAACGTTAAAGAAGTTTATTTGAAATCTTTGCAAATGTATTTAAAATAAAAAATGAAAAAATCCACGGGTACATACAGTAAGTACTCACAGTGTTTGCCATGACATTCACAATTGAGCTCAGGTGCATCCTGTTTCCACTGATCATCCTTGAGATGTTTCTACAACTTGATTGGAATACACCTGTGGTAAATTCAGTTATTTGGACATGATTTGGGGGACACATATGTCTATATAAGGTTCCACAGTAAGTAGGGCATGTCAGAGCACAAACAAAGCCATGAAGTCCAATTAATTGTCTGTGGACCTCCAAGACAGGATTGTGTGGAGGCACAGATCTGGGTGAGGGTACAAAAAAATGTCTGCAGCATTGGAGGTCCCAATGAGGAAAGTAGCCTTCATCGTTTGTAAATGGAAGAAGCTTGAAACCACCAGCACTCTTCCTAGAATGGGCTGCCTGGCCAATTTGAGCAATTGGGGGAGAAGGGCCTTAGTCTGGGAGGTGACCAAGAAGCCAATGGTCACTCTGACAGAACTCCAGCGTTTCTCTGTGGAGAGAGGAGAACCTTCCAGAAGAACAACAATCTCTGCAGCACTCCACCAATTAGGCCTGTATGGTAGAGTGGCCAGACAGAAGCCACTCCTCAGTAAAAGGCACATGACAGTCCACCTGGAGTTTGCCAAAAGGCACTTGAAAGAATCTCACACCATGAGAAACAAAATTCTCTGGTCTGATGAAACAAAGATTGAACTCTTTGGCCTAAATGGCAAGCGTCATGTCTGGAGGAAACCAGGCACCTCTCATCACCTGGCCAATACCATCCTATCACAGTGAAGCATGGTGGTGGCAACATCATTCTGTGGGGATGTTTTTCAGTGGCAGGAACTAGGAGACTAGTCAGGATTGAGAGAAAGGTGTATGTAGCAATGTACAGAGACATCCTTGATGAAAACCTGCTCCAAAGCGCTCTGAACCTTACACTGGGGCGAAGGTTCATCTTCCAACAGGATAACAGCCCTAAGAACAAAGCCAACATAACAAAGAAGTGGCTACGTGACAACTTTTTGAATGTCCTTGAGTGGCCCAGTCAGAGCCCAGACTTGAACCCGATTGAACGTCTCTGAAGAGATCTGAAAATGGCTGTGCACTGACGCTCCCCATGCAACCTGATGGAGCTTAAGAGGTCCTGCAAAGAAGAATGGGATAAACAGCCCAAAAATAAGTGTGCCAAGCTTGTAGCATCATACCCAAAAAGTCTTGAGACTGTAACTGGTGCCAAAGGGCTTCAACAGTATTGAGCAAAGACTGTGAATACTTATGTACATGGAATTTTCTTTGTTTTTTATTTTTAATAAATTTGCAAAGGTTTCAAACAAACTTCTTTCACATTGTCATTATGGGGTATCGTTTGTAGAATTTCGAGGAAAATAATGAATTTAACCCATTTTGGAATAAGGCTGTGACATAACAAAATGTGAAAAAAGTGAAGTGCTGTGAATACTTTCTGGATGCACTATGTATATATATATATATATATATATATATATATATATATATTGCAAGACGCTGAGGCAAGGTCCTGGAAGGACCCTATATTTCCCCTCTGTTTGGACTGTGGTCCTTTTAAGGGAGCAAAAGGTTTAACTCACTGGTCAGAGGAAGTAGATTTAAAAAAGGATAGGACGTTGCAGGTGTGGTGTTGAGGAGTATAGTAGGTGCATGTCAGTATCCTCCCTGGAATTCTGTTGGCAGGGGAAGTTACCATCTCCAAAAGTTGGGGACTGTTTAACCACTTGCCGACCGCCCGCCGCATATATACTGGGCTGCGCGAATCACTGTACCTGTAGGGCGATCCGCGGGAGCGCTCCTGGGGATGAGCACACGCCACCGGTAGCATGCTCCCATCCCCACTAGGCAGCGGCGATTCCAATCTAATTGCTGCCGGCCACCTGCGATCGCTCCCCGCTGAGAAAGATCGAAGGTCAGCTGTTGTAAACACAGCAGACCGTTGTTCTCTCTGAAATGATCACAGAGGAACACAGGTCTCTGTGGTCATTTCACAAGTCCCTCCCCCATACTGTTAGAAAACACTCCCTCGGCTCACACTTAACCCTTTGATCACCCCTAGGTTAACCCCTTCCCTGCCAGTGTCATTATTACAGTAACAGTGCATATTTTTAGAACTGATTACTGTAGTATTGTCACTGGTCCCCCCAAAAGTGTCAAAAATGTCAGTTAGGTGTCCGATCTGTCCACCGCAATGTTGCAGTCCTGCTAAAAATCGCAAATCGCCATTACTAGTAAAATTAAAAATAAAATTTATGTAAATCTTTTCCCTAGTTTGTAGATGCAATAACTTTTGTGCAAACCAATAAAAATAAGCTTATTGCGATTTTTTTTACCAAAAAATATGTAGCAGAATACAAATTGGCCTAAATGAAAAAAAATAGACGTTTACATTTTTTTTGGGGAATGTTATATAGCAGAAAGAGGAAATATTGTTTTTTTTTTTTTAAATTGTCGCTCTTTTTTTGTTTATAGCGCAAAAAATATAAATCGCAGAGGTGATCAAATACCACCAAAAGAAAGCTCTATTTATGGGGGAAAAAAGGACATCAATTTTATTTAGGTACAGCGTAGTACTACCGTGCAATTGTCCGTTAAAGTAATGCAGTGCCGAATCGCCAAAATGGCCTGGTCAATAAGGGGGCAAATCCTTCCGGTCCAGAAGTGGTTAACTGAACTCTGCAAGTCGATGAAACTGTTAAGCTGGATACACACTATACAATTTTCTTTAGATTTTTTCCTTTAGATTTACTAAAACCATATAATACGAGGTCAAACCTAAACACTTTCAATTTGTATGCAATCTGGAAGGCCCTTGCATTATATAGTTGAAGGTAAATCTAAAGGAAATCTAACAACAAAAGTTGTATAGTGTCTATCCAGCTTTATCCTTTGTTGTGTGTTTTTTTTTTTTTTTGCTGCTGTGAAGCTGTTTAACCACTTAAGCCCCGGAAGATTTTACCCCCTTCCTGACCAGGGGGTATTTTGCGATTCGGCACTGCGTGACTTTAACGGACAATTGCGCGGTCGTGGGACGCTGTACCTAAACAAATTTGACGTCCTTTTTTTTCCCACAAACAGAGCTTTCTTTTGGTGGTATTTGATCACCTGTGCGATTTTTTGATCATGCGCTATAAACAAAAAAAGAGCGTAAATTTTGCAAAAATAACAATATTTTTCACATTTTTTTATATGAAATTTCCCCCCCCAAAAAATGTAAAAATCAAAAATTTTTAACATTTTCAGCCAATTTGTTTTATGCTACATATGTTTGGTAAAAAAAATCACAAAAAGCGTATTTTGTTAGGTTTGCGCAAAAGTTATCGCGTTTACTAACAAAGGGAACATTTTTGTCATTTTTGTTGTTTTTTTTTTTAACACGCAATGGCGGCGATCTGCGATTTTTTTTCTGTACTGCGACATTGCGGCGGACAGATCGGACCCTTGACTGACATTTTTGACACTTTTGGGGTTATCAGTGGCGTTTCTACAGTAATCAGTGCTATAAATATGCACTGTTACTGTAAAAATACAGTGGTAGTGAAGGGGTTAACTTTATTTGAGAGGGAGCGGCTGTGTGTGTCCCTAGGGGCGGGATTCTTACTGTGATTGGCTGTGGCTTGAAGTGTAGGAACAATGATCAACGGTCCTACATAGTAGAACCGTATGATCATTGTTTCTACACAGGGGAGAATGACAGGCGGCTTGTTTACACTAGGCGGAATGACCGGCGGACATCGGGTCGGGGGGGTCCGTGACCGCGCGGGAGCGGGAGCGCGCCTCCGGCGGCACGCGCTCGCTCCCCAGAGCCTCACAGGCTAGTGACGTACCGGTCAGCAAGTGGTTAAGTTAATAAACTTTCCTTTGATTACAACGTGTCCTGAGATCCAGCTGATTTTCTGAACCTTGCAAAAAAAAAATATATATATATATATATATATATATATATATACATATATATGTAGCAAGATTTCCAGGCCTGTGGCCTGATGTGGGTCTGCCATTAGTACCGGTAATCTCTCCAGCCCATGTAAGCTGTGACCCTGGATGTGAAAACTGAAGCAGCGACAACTCTTTATTTGTGGTTTTTATTTGATTTAAGGGGGATGGGAGAAGGGAATGAGTGGGATACTCCTTGAGGCTTGAACTAACTACATGTGGGACTTTACTCATGAAAAATGCCCGTTGGCGCTTCCTTGACGCCAGCCAATGCCAGCACTTGCTCACTAACGCTGTAAATGTCCTTTAGAACACAGAAGTGCTGAATCCTCGACTAATACTGTAGTCCAGAAGATCCAGGACTGAGAACTGTAGAACTCCTGACACTGTTGTGCTGTAGAAGTCACTGAATACTGTCCCCTGTTTCTCTAGATTGAGGCTAGTATGAAGTAGAACTCTGTATAGCTGTACTTGCAACTGACACACTCTGTACCGTCCAGGGCCCAGACTGCAGATGCCCCCTTTACCTTGAACTCTTCAGGGTCCACTGACTATGTATCCCCTCTGTAGCTTCAGGGTCCTCAACCTAGGTACCCCCTTTACAACTAGCTGGCACTGGATCCTAGAACCTCTTCCGGAATGGTCCCCTCTAACTTCAGGCAGACCCCCAGGGGCAATCCTCAGTACTCACGACCTGTGTAGGCTTTCCTGGATCTGGACCCCTCTTGCTCTCTGCAGGCTCTCTCGGCACACCGGATCCCCTAAGCTCACTCAGCACTCTCTGGATTCTCAGGCGACACCCCCCGAGACATCCACCTTCCTCAGACAGGAGGAGAGACAGCCGCACTCTCCTTCCTGGGACTCTGCTCCCGCCAAAGACATTGTGTCATGTGCCACCCCCAAACTTATACCCACTCCCAGAAACCTTTGCAGCATAATCTGCCTCCTGGGGGGGGTAATTACAAGTCTAGATGTGTCCCCTGATTGGGTTTCCTCCACTGCCCTATGAGAAGCCTCTCACAGGAGCCAGTGGGGAGACTCCCCCTTCAGCAGGCGCATCTGGAAACCATGACACCCTGACTATTAAATCACAGCCCTGCTGTTAGGCAGACAAGGCCCACTATAGTTTTACCTAGCACCTACCTGTAGGGTGCTACATATATATATATATATATATATATATATATATATATATATATAGTATAGTATCTTTCCAACTATAGAAGGTAAACTAACAGGTCTATAGGTAATTGGTAAAAGTTTTTATCCTTTTTAAATGTAGGCACCACATTGGCCTTACGCCAATCCAGTGGCTCTATTCCAGTCATTAAAGAGTCCCTAAAATAGAGAAATAATGGCTTCCTTGGCTGTAAAAGATTAGTTTTGCTTTTATATCACTTTTACCCTGTTTGTATTGTGCTGGCAGATCACCCTATTAGTTGATTAATTCTCTACTGATTTCTAAGGATGGTTCAGAGGGAGGAGCCAGACAACATCACTTAGCCAAAGTAGTCATGGCTTTGTTGGTTTGCCAGTGAAGAAATGTAAGCCAGAAGAAATGGATAGCGATATGCAGGTGGCAGGTGATTCCGCTTACTCTCTCCTACCAATTAATATGATATCAACTTGGGAAAACATCCCCTTTTATCTGTCACTCAGAACCAAAATGAAACAAGACTGATGCAAAATATTTGCTAGAAATGGTTCGAAAATAAAAATAATGGAAGCTGAAAATATATTTCCATCTGCTTTGATCTGATTCCTCCACTTCTTCGTCTTCTTCTCCACTTTACAACCTGTAAAGAAGGTTTATTATTATCATAAGACCCTTAAACGAACTGCCGGAAAGTGATTCTGTAAAGAACAAACCATATTTGATGGGTTACAGAAATGCCAGATGTCAGTCAGGTGTTTACTGTACAAAATTAGTATAGAGGCGGGATGACTGCGAGCAGATTGCCAGGGCTGGAAATAGACTGCGATAGGAAATCTTTGAAATAAGTGTAAGTAACAGTGTACTGTTCTTGATTTACTATTCATGTGCGCACAGCTGCTACTGGGGAAAGAAAGGAAACACGTGACCAGGCACACAAGCATGACAATCCAGGACTTGTGGCAGGCAAGATACTTAAAGGTGCCGCTCCACCTAATCACACTGGCTGCTTACATGGCAAGGGAGGATAGTTTGTGTTATAAATTGTTTTATGCTACTTAAAATAAGACTATACCTAAAATGTAAGTCCCGGTTCACACATATGCAATGCGGGAACCTCGAGAATCCACTGCGGGTTCTCGCATCGCATTCAACTGGCAGGCAGTTCACACTGCCATATGCGAATCGCTGGGGGTGTCAATACAGAGTTAACGACACCCCCAGATCAGTTCGCATATCATGTCAGTTCGGACATGAATTGGATCGCATAGGTGTGAACACCCATGTGATCCGATTCTGGTGCAGACCCAAAAAAGGGTCCTGTGCGAGTTGTGTCTGAATGCAATGCAAATTCAGTCATACAATCTGTATGGCTGAATTTCATTGCACAGACATCGCATGTGATTTGCAGAGCAGTGCGCTGTGAATCACATGCAATGTCTGTCATCGGTTATATGTGAACTGGCTCTTAAATTACATATGTGATGTAGTGTGCTTAAGACCAGCTTTCTGTTACCCTGAGGGCTTCAAGGAAAATTTTGTAAATAGCTGTTGATCTCGCCATCAGAACCATTGGATATTTCAGAGTTTTCTTCTCCTGTTTTTTAATCACAGCACTCTTTAAAGTAAGTAAGGTCCCAAGTAGGGATGGATGAACAGTTCGGCCTGAGCATGAGTTCAGGCCAAATATTTGCCTGTTCAGCTGTTTGCCAAACACCCAAATTTACAGGGCGTTCACCCCAACGAACACCCTGCAATGCACTGAACGCTGCACAGTGCATTCTGCGCACTGACTGGGCAAAGCTTTGCCCAATCAGGGCACAGTGCAAGCTATTTGTTAAGGAGTGGGGCCGGGAAGCCGGCCAATGCGTCCTTAACAACCAATGAGTCATCAGCTGTTAATCGGTTTACCCTCTGACAATGAAAAAATAAAAATAAAAAAAGTGCCGTTAACAAAAATAAAGAAAAAAATGCCAGGGAGTCCCCCCCACCAGTCCATACCAACCCCCTCGGGCCAATGTTGATGGGGACAAGGGCCTCTTCCTGACAACCCTGGGCTGTGGTTGTCAGGGTCTGTGGGCGGGGGTCTTATCAGAATCTGGAAGTCCCCTTTAACAAAGTTGCCCCCGTATCCCGCCCCGCCCACCCATGTGATTGGGTATCGGGTACATAGTACCCTTACCCATTCACCAAAAAATGTACAAAAGTAATAAACACAAGAGACAGTTTTTGACAAATCATTAATGAAAAAATAAAAAAAAATAGGCAAGGTCACGTGACATCAAATGGGGGCGGCCCCCCAAGGTGACGTAGCCAGATGGCCCTACCCCTTGCCTATATTTGAAATGTCAAAGCACAGAGTGGGCATACGGCGGGAGGTATCCCAAGAGGCGAGAACGTTTTTAATTTTTTTTTTTTTTTGGTCTGCGGGTGGTGTAATTGACGATGGATTTACATAGAGGGACACTATTTTTTATTTTTTAATAAAGGGTTTGTCAAAAACTGTCTCTTGTTTTTATTACTTTTATTTTTTGGTGAATGGGTAGGGGTACCATGTAAAAAAGAAAAAATGTATATACTGCACTAACTGTATTATCAAAAAAGAGCCGCTAGCACAAAACAACTGACAATCTGTGTTGTGAATAAAACTAAATAGAATATAAGTGCAGCGCTAAAATAAATATGTGAACCATGACAGTTCACTATATAACTAATATAATAAACACATGTGACAACACATCATTAGTGATGTCGCGAACATAAAATTTAATGTTCGCGAACGGCGAACGCGAACTTCCGCAAATGTTCGCGAACCGGCGAACATTGCGAACCGCCATAGACTTCAATAGGCAGGCGAATTTTAAAACCCACAGGGACTCTTTCTGGCCACAATAGTGATGGAAAAGTTGTTTCAAGGGGACTAACGCCTGGACTGTGGCATGCCGGAGGGGGATCCATGGCAAAACTCCCATGGAAAATTACGTAGTTGACGCAGAGTCGGGTTTTAATCCATAAAGGGCATAAATCACCTAACATTCCTAAATTGTTTGGAATAACGTGCTTTAAAACATCCAGTGTGTGTATACGATCAGGTATGATGTTGTATCGATCAGGTAGTGTAAAGGTTATGCCCGCTTCACAGTGACAGACCAAACTCTGACAGACCAAACTCCTCTTTAACGCACCGCAAACAGACCAGAACCGACCAAAATGGGACAGGAACTGGGCTTTAAGAGTTAGGGTTAGGGTTAGGTTTAGTGTTAGGGGATAGGGTTAGGGTTATGGTGAGATACTTAGGATTAGAGTTAGTAACCCTACCCCTACGCCTCTAACCCTAACCCTCTAACCCTAAGCACTAAAAATAACCCTAACCCTAGCCCTAATTCTAATTTTTTTTCTGGCTCTGGACATGCTACAGAGCTGAAACTTCAAAGGTACACTTTTTAGACCCCCCAGACACCAAATCACACAAAAAAAAAGTTCTTAAAAATTGTCATTTTTGATAGAGAGCCAATTATTGGAAAAATTAAAAAACAAAATAATCCAAAAAAATTCTTTGGATTTAGTGTCTGGGGGGTCTAAAAAGTGTACCCGTGAAGTTTCAGCTCTGTAGCATGTCCGGAACCAGAAAAAAATTACGAATTAGGGTTAGGGCTAGGGTTAGGGGGTTAAGTTTAAGGTTAGAGGGTTAGGGTTAGGATTAGGGTTAGGGTTAAGGTTTAGGGTTAGGGTTATTTTTATGGCTAGGCTTAGAGGGTTAGGGTTAAGGTTAGAGGGTTAGGGTTATGGTTAGAAGGTTAGGGTTAGGTTTAGTGTAAGGGGATAGGGTTAGGTTTACGGTGAGATACTTAGGGTTAGAGTTAGTAACCCTACCCCTCTAACCCTCTAACCCTAAGCACTAAAAATAACCCTAACCTTAGCCCTGACCCTAACCCTAGCCCTAACCCTAACCCTAGCCCTAACCCTAATTCTAATTTTTTTTCTGGTTCTGGACATGCTACAGAGCTGAAACTTCACAGGTACACTTTTTAGACCCCCCAGACACTAAATTCAAATATTTTTTTTTTTTTCCAATAATTGGCTCTCTATCAAAAATGACAATTTTTAAGAACTTTTTTTGTGTGATTTAGTGTCTGAGGGGTCTAAAAAGTGTACCTGTGAAGTTTCAGCTCTGTAGCATGTCCAGAACCAGAAAAAAAAAAGATAATTTTTCAGTAGAGCAGGGATGGTGGGAATCCCTTTTACACCTATATGATCTTTTTTTTCTGGTTCTGGGCATGCTACTTAGCTGAAACTTCACAGGTACACTTTTTAGACCCCCCCTACCCCCGACACTAATCCCAAAAAAGTCATGCCTGCCTCCAAAAATGCCTGATAAATATATAGAAAAAATAAAAATAAAAGCAGACTGAAATACCAGCCCTAAAAAGGGCTTTTTGGGGTGCTGTCAGGATGCTGTCCTTACAGCAGGAGTGGACACAGAACACTAGCCTAGCTAATGATTTCCCTATCAATTCAGCAGCAACAGCAGCCCTCTCCCTGCTCTAACTAACTCTGCAGTTTCAGAATGAATCTAAGATGGATGCTGCCCTTGCTTTTTTATAGGAGGTGGGAGGGTCTGGGAGGGAGGGTATGCTGATTGGCTGGAATGTGTCTGCTGACTGTGAGGTACAGGGTCAAAGTTTGCTCAATGATGATGTATAGGAGGCGGACCGAACATCGCATATGTTCGCCCGCCGAGGCGAACGCGAACATGCAAAGTTCGCCGGGAACTGTTCGCCGGCGAACAGTTCTGGACATCTCTACACATCATATGCATAAGTGATATGAAAGTCCCATATGGCAAAAAATGATGTGTCCAAAGCACACAGTGAGAAGTCCCATCTGTGAAAGTGAGATGATGTATCCAGCAATGGTATAGGTGATCACAGTAATAGCCAGATCCCGTCACCAGAGGAGACAAATAAAAATATGCGCTCACCAGATGTCATGGACCCACAATGCCATATAGCATATGGGTCTTAAAGGCTTCACATAAGGGATCCTGGATTCCAATCCTCTCCAACAGACTGTATTTGTGGATGTTCCAAAGGTCAATAGCAAATGGAAAGGAGGAATGCTGAAACCCTCATTCTCCATGCAGCATGTAAGTATAAACCAAAAGAAAAGGACATAGTGTAAAACTGCTAAAATTGGTTTATTGAAAAAGCAGAAGTGCACTTACAAGCATCCACTAGTACAGACAGCAAACAATGAAATCAAGACAGGCTTTCTATGAGGAGGAACTGACGCGTTTCGTCGTATCAGACATCTTCAAAGGATATTGCCCAAGCAACCAAAGAAGTTGAGTGCATGTGCTCAGCGTCATATCCAGAGGTTGTCTTTAAGAAATAGACGTATGAGTGCTGCCAGCATTGTTGCAGAAGTTGAAGGGGTGGGGGATCAGCCTGTCAGTGCCCAGACTATATGCCGCACACTGCATCAAATTGGTCTGCATGGCTGTTGTCCCAGAAGGAAGCCTCTTCTAAAGATTATGCACAAAAAAGCCTGTAAACAGTTTGCTGAAGACAAGCAGACTAAGGATATGGATTACTGGAACCATGTCCTGTGGTCTGATGAGACCAAAATAAACTTATTTGGTTCAGATGGTGCCAAGCGTGTGTAGCGGCAACCAGGTGACGCGAGTACAAAGACAAGTGTGTCTTGCCTACAGTCAAGCATGGTGGTGGGAGTGTCATGGTCTGGGGCTGCATGAGTTGCTGCTGGCACTAGGGAGCTACAGTTTATTGAGGGAACCATGAATGCCAACATGTACTGTGACATACTGAAGCAGAGCATGATCCCCTACCTTCAGAGACTGGGCCACAGGGCAGTATTCCAACATGATAAATGACCCCAAACACACCTCCAAGATGACCACTGCCTTGCTAAAGAAGCTGAGGTAAAGGTGATGGACTGGTCAAGCATGTCTCCAGACCTAAACCCTATTGAGCATCTGTGGAGCATCCTCAAATGGAAGGTGAAGGAGCACAAGGTCTCTAACATCCACCAGCTCCTTGATGTCATCATGGAGGAGGAGTGGAAGAGGACTCCAGTGGCAACCTTTGAAGCTCTGGTGAACTACATGCCCAAGAGGGTTAAGGCAGTGCTGGAAAATAAAGGTGGCCACACAAAATAATGACACTTTGGGCCCAATTTGGACATTTTGTGCTAGGGGTGTACTCACTTTTGTTGCCAGCAGGTTAGACATTAATGGCTGTGTAGAGAGTTATTTTGAGGGAACAGCAAATTTACACATTATACAAGCTGAACACTCACTACTTTACATTGTAGCAAAGTGTGGGATACTGTATAAATATATATATATATATATATATATATATATATATATATATATATATATATATATATATATTTTGTATTATGTGTGTAAATAAGTTAAGTGGAAACACAGACATCGCTTCTTTGCCTTTTGGCTAAGATCAAGTGTAGTATCTGTTCTTACCAATGATCCAGTGGGGGCGCTGTGCTATAATTTGACCTGACCAAGGTTGAGTGGTGGCTATGCAAACCTGCTGGAGTGATGGGGGCTTGGAAGGTTAGTACCGGCTGAAAAAGAAACCTGGGAGCCCATAGGCAGTTGGGGCACAGGAGTAATTCCCTTGGGAAAGCTGGAAGAGCCCATTACCTCCTGATCTGAGCGGTCTATTCTGGCCATGGGCTGGGAAGGCAGGAGGTCAGTGGTGTCTGTGCCCCTTGGAGTGGTCGCCCTAGGGGTGCTCTTAGTAACACTTGGGTGTGGGACCCCATGGTGTGAAAAGGCACACTGTCACAGCCACTAAAAGCTTTTCTTTCTGCACTGTGCCTTTTAGGGTCAGCCTTTTGGCTAAGTCTGGGAGCAATTTTTGTCTCAGGGCCTAGGCCACTGCACATTTAGCACGGCCACTTTCTTATTTTTTACTTATTTTCTCCCACTGTTTGTCACTCTTTAACTTTTGTGTGTGTTTTTCTCACGGATGAAAGGTGTGAGTCCTCAGGCTTGCCCTGACGTCTAGGGGGAGGAAGTGTGGCCCTCAGGTTCCCTCCCTGCCTGCCTGTGGGGTTCTCTCTTTGGGTGAGCCCCTCGACCAAGTATTAAGGTCAGCTTCAGCTGGCCTAGAAGAATGGGGTCTGCCAGGCCTTCTGGCTAGGCAGACCATTGGAAACCCTTTGCATCACACCCTGGGGGATCAGTGTAGAAGTCTTACCCTTTCAGGGGGGTCGGAATAAAAGCACACCCTTAAGTGAACTTTTTAGTGTGTGTTCACAGGCACATTTTTTGTACACTTATGGTTTTTTTTCATTCTAGAATTTTTTCACCACCGCGGACTAAAAAAAGTGAAAACACAGACAGGGAAAATATCTAGGAGTTCTAACGCTAGAAAAGGTTTTGTCTGGAGTTGGGCTATAACTTGGCTTGTCACCTGATCTGCAGCCATATTCTTCCATGAAAATATATACCATGTAAATTTCAACACTCGCAAGAGAACCGAACATGAGCTGATTTATTGCTGTGTCTTTTATGTATATTTAATAGACATGCTGAAGACTAGTGGACACAAAAATTACTTGTCTTCCTTGAATCTGAACTTTATTTCTTCGAAGCGCTACATAAGTGTGTATGAAAGATTTATGGGGCTCCTCTGTACCTGTGCAATGCTACAGAACCGCTGCCAAGTTAATATTGGAAGAGCTTGGACAGCTATTTTTTTTTTTTTACCTATTTGTGATTTATTTATGGCGTCAGCCGGTAACTCGTCCATCTATATTAGCACATCATGCTGTCTATGCTTTGCTGTTATAGTCTACTACTAAAGAAAACCTGTCTCCTCCACTCATCAGTGACACTGGAGATAAAACTGTGAATGATTAATTCAAGAAATTCCTCACAATTAGCCATTTCTTGTCGGTGACTGTTCCGATCCCTTAAGGTTATTCCAGGTTTGGGGGATTTGTCCTTGCAAATTGTTGTTCCTTGAAATGTATTGATTAGTGTTATGCTAATTCTACCTCAATGTCAAAGTGGTGGTAGAAGGAAATTTTAGCCCACAGCCACATCCCTCTCTACCAAACTCCCCTAGAATTGAATATTATACAAAGTACCAATAATAGTGGAGTGGAGCAAAAGACTATTGGAGAAGGGTAAGTGATAAGGCCAGTAATATAAAAAACTAGAACAGAGAGGAAGGAATAACCAAAGAGGGGCATCAGCATAAAGCCTGTGCCACTCTTTTAAACGGAGAAAACAGAGCAAGCTCCTTAGGTTAATAAGGAGTGACCTGTTAAGTTTTCTGTGCTGTATCTGCCCTAGACACAGCGTAGAGAGCAGGACAGTTGGAATTGCTTGCTCCGGCTCCCTCTGCCCCCCTCCCCACCACCACCCCCTGCTCAGCTAAGGTCCAACCACCACCCCCTGCTCAGCTAAGGTTAAATTAGGCACAGAACCCACACCAGTTACTATTTCACTTTGAAACAGAAACTGCCATGGTTAGCACAGATAGATCGGTCTAGATAGATAATGTAGGTCTGATAGATAAGTTTGTCTGCATCGTAAATGTGAAAGACATCAGTCGCACCAGTTTCCCACACCTCCACCAGTTTCCTGCCAGAGGAAGCTTTGTTAGTACTCCTCAGAGTGTCTACTTCTTAAATGCATTTTAAATTGTCTTATGTCTGATCGTATGCATTTTTAGTTTGGTGAATAAAGTAATAATTGTTACATGAAACATGTTACAACTTAGGGCTATTGTACACAGGCATTCATATTTCATGTAGAATGCTGGGAATTCTGCAATGGATCTTATGGAGCAGTGCTCCCTTGTGTTTTGCTGCTTTTGCCATACACCATGGTATTTTACTTTTACTTTTTCATATCTAGTCCTCACCCCCACAAGGGCTGCTAAGTTTGTCCCAGGTTCCTCTCCCAAAAAGGTGCAATGACTGCCAGGCAAACGGCAACAGTCACTCCTCTGGCTCAATAAACAGGGGCTGCCTTTTTTTAAAATGTATTGCTGATTAACTTGGATGGGGCATTGGGAATTGGGGGATACTCCAAAATGCTGAACAGTAACAAGAGAACACTCTGTTCTCTGCAGCTACTTCTTAGAACATTCCCTTCAGTTCAGGAAATAGAAAAAGCTGGGACATAATAAGCAATGTTCCATGCCAGGAAAGCCTTAGTATTAGTGCACCAGGGGTTAACAGCAGCAACAGTCACTAGGATCCTTCGCTCAAGTCTGTAATCACAGTTTCACTGGGTACCTGGATGCCTCCCTCCAGTCCCAGGCAGACAACTCTTCAGTGAACCTTCTAGACCAGATCCATAGCTTAACCCTCCTCCTAGCTTCAGGGATTCTAGAACAAGACCCCCCAACTCTGCAATGCTGGGACCTCAAGAACAAGTAGTACTTCTCCTTATGGACAAGACTAGGACAGCATCAGGTTACAGACTAATTATGCTACCTCCCAGCCACTATATGGGCACCCTCCCCCAAGGATTGGCTGAGACAACATAAATATTCAGCTATGGATTTGCTTCATCCAGCCCACTACATTCTAGAATCCTCCAGAAGGCAGGGAGAAGCAATCAAACCTGCAGCCAGTAAAGCCCAGAACAGCCTAAAGCAATCACAGGCTGCTTAACTGATTACAGGAAAGCCACAGGAACTAACCTACGTAACTAGCAGCCTATCTGAGAGGGTGCTACACATACAAGTCAGAATGAATACATATCACATGCCAGGCTGATCTCAAACAGACTATTTGATCCCAAATCAGTTTCAGTTAATCTGATCACAGATACAAGCCATTTGTGTGCACTTGACATGCAGTTGAGTCTGAATCTCTTAAGTGCGGTCCCTTAGCTTTAGCCTGCTACCCCTGCACACCTTTACCACCCTAGACCAAGGCCTGTGTGTTCTCCCCATAAAACCAGACCTATCAGCATTCTCAGCGAATGGAATAGTAGAAGAGATTAGAGGGGTGGAAGCACCTTCCCCCAGGGATTGCCTGAAACAGCATTAATATTCAGCGGCTGATTTGCTTCATCCAGACTCCTATATTCTAAAATCCTCTAGAGAGCAGGGAGAAGCAATCAAACACCTGCAGCCAGTAAAGCCCAAAACAGCCCAAAGCAATCACAGCCTGCTCAGCTGATTACAGCAGAGCCACAAGAATTAAATTTGCCTAACCTAACTAGAAGCCTATCTAGGAGAATGCTACACACACACATGTCAGTATGAATATACCTTGAACGCTAGGCTGATCCGAAAAAGACTATTTGATCCCAAATTGGTTTCAGATAATCTGATCACAGATACAAGCCATTTGTCTGCACTTGACATGCCGTTGAGTCTGAATCCCCTCAGAGCGGGTCCTTAGCTTTGGTCCACTGCCCCTGCACACCTTTACTGCCTTAGGCTAAGGTCTGTGTATTCTTCCCACAAACCAGGCCTATCAGTATCCTCCACAAATGGATTAGTAGAAGAGATTAGAGGGATGGAAGCAAAAAATGAATAAAACTGGGTAGGATAATTCACTCTATAAGGGCCAGAGGAGAAGTTGTTTGGCCTTCAGGGGAGAACTGGGCCGGGGGCAGGGGGGCAATTGCCCCCCGGGCTGCTCTGATGCCCCATAAAAAGGCTGCACCGCTTCTGCCACAGACATGCCTAAAGGATTCCTGGTGGAGGGAAGTAAAAAGTCCCCGCTGCTGACCTACTAAGTGTGGGATGAAGACAAGGACAGAGCGCAGGCCTCCCACCCCAGCATGGATGGTGTAAACTGTGTCTGAGCAGAGGCCAGTTCCATGCCCCACTGGGGACTCTCTTCCCCTGGCCAGCCCTGACCGAGCTTTCCCAGCTCCCCCCAAACAGCCTCTGCTGACCAGGCTGGGAACCCGGATTCGGCTGGTGAGTAAAGAGTACCTGAAGTGGAGCTTCAGCCTGGAATGGGGGTCAGGAGGAGGCAGGGAAGTGGGAGAGTGGGAGGGGGGCCGAGTCGTTGCACCATGGGCCTTTGGTTTGTACTTGCCCCCTGGGCCGAAAGTGTCCAGTCAGCCCCTGTTGGCCTTGATGTTAGGATACCTAACCTTCTATTACAGACACTGAACTTCTGTTCATTTCCATAGTGAATTTGGATGTGTGCAAAATCCATTCTCTGCTTCATGTCAGATTGAAAAAAAATGATTTTTGTTTAATGTCAGGATTCTGTTTGTAAAAGGAAAATAGTGGATTGATTAGCATTTAAAAAGGTTCCTTTTATTCGTCCGTTTTTCAATTTGTCTGTTGGTCTTTATTTTACAGTTCAAAAAGTTTCACTGTGCTCCCTCGTGTTTGTTCTGGGCTAATGACAGCCATAATATAAACAAGAATACAGATTTGGTTCCTTGCTGCCTTGATCCTCTTGCCACATACTACACATCCTAAAATGGAAACAGATGGAATACTTGAAAAGACCATTTTCCTTTGCCTCTGTGTGCCTACATGTGACATTTCAATGACGCCCACACTAGCCTTTCTAAACTCGGCTGTATAGATTATACTGCATACTTCTATCTGCTGTCAATTCAAGACGCACTGCTCATTTGCCTAGGTGATTAAAGAGAATCTATAATTAAAGTATTGTTATTTCATGAGATTTTTAAATTGTATTGATCTAGAATTCATTACTAAATTGATTTCTTTGATTTTCACCTCCCACTCCTGGGGTGTGATGTGACACCTTAGAGGGTACAGGTGAAATACTGAGAATAGGATAGGGAACAGGCTGTTGCCCATTGCCCAGTTTTTTTAATGCAAAAAATTAAATAAAACCACGTTTTTAATTGGTCATTTTGTGTGACTTTTTAAAATACCAAAATGAGAAATTGTCATGGTAGCAAGGGTTTCCACCTGAAGGTTAACTGACACTAGAACACGAGCGCAAGTGCTCAAGACCATGATATGTACCCTCAGGCATCAACATTGCATTTGTGAAAACAGAAATAAAAAATGGAAAATGAGGCAACAATGAATATGAAAATAAATATAGAGTCCAATCAGTAGTCCATGCATATTAGGGCAGCCATCCGAGGGGACCTGTAGTAAAGTCCCAAATACTGCAGAGGAAAAAGGGAAGAAAGGAGGCGCCTCTAAGTGTAGTAATACAGGATTTATTGGAAAAATAAGCATAAAACCACTCACAAATTAGAGGAGTAGATAGGCCTGAAATAGATGTCCAGTGTGAATCATCAAATTTCCTCAGGCAACGGCAGAGAACGAAGGAGGGGGTCCGTGCTCTGTGATGGGGCTGCCGGCTGAAACGGTAGCACAGACTTCCCGATAGATACTGGCTGGTTGAAAGACAAGCCGAGATCGAGGCCTGTATCACAAACACCATGCTTGAGGAGGTAGTGACGTCACTAAGTGTGACGCGTTTCCGAGCTGGCTGGCTGCGATGACGTATGCAGCGACGCTCCTTCTTCAATAGTGAGGGCAAAATGCTATTGGAGAAGGAGCGTCGCTGCATACGTCATCGCAGCCAGCCAGCTCGGAAATGCCTCGCGCTTAGTGACGTCACTTCCTCCTCCAGCACACTGTTTGTGATACAGGCCTCAATCCCGATTTATCGAGTCAGTGAACTGTACAGAATCACTCAGCGGACCTCGGAATATATCACGCCTACTGACACTTCCTACAGGTTTTCTTGTTATCTGGTCTTGAGAGACTCCCATCCCTCTGCCTACCACCATATGAGTTTAAAACTACTTCCATGGTAATGATCGTAGGAGGAATCAGGAATCATCTTGTAAAGCTTGAACAGGTCTGTTTGCTATATGGCAGTTCAGACCCATTGGATCTGGTGAGAGCCCACTTTTACTGTTCACTTGGTGTTGGGATTCTTTTCATCACATTTGGATTTGTTTATATATACCAACAAGATGGATCACTTCTTTGGGACTTTTATTTAAGCCCTATTTCATTATTGGACTTTATTTTATATCATATATATTTCATATTTATTTTATATCTTGTACAACACATGCATGAGATCTAGTGCCTGCACTCACTGCGTCCTTACCAACTACTGACCTCACCTAGCTTATTTACTTACATATCTGAAATCCCTGGCCATGTAAGCAAAACGGTGAGTATAGAGGGTGATATTATTGCCTAAATATGGCCATATTTGGGAAATGATGTCACCACTAACCCCACCCCTTCCCTTATGTAGCACCATCTAGTGTGTGCTAGATGCAAGTTAGGTTTTATAGTATAGGTTTGTGACTGTGAGCTCTGACTCTGGGTCAGGGTTCAGTGACTCATGGCTGGATGACTCATCTGGCAGCTCTCTCTGGTGCTTAACCCCGGGTCTGGAAGTTTGTAGAAACTTCAAGAAATGGAGGGTAGGAACAAGGAGGGGCTGCCGTACATATTTATGAGGCCTCAGCCAATCTCCAGTAGTGGTTTGGCAGGGGGCAGAGTTGACCTCATAAATAGAAATGGGCCATGCCAGCAGGGGAGTTGGGTGAAATATAGAGATGCAGTGCTGAGGAGGCTGTCGGTGGCCCTCAGGGGTGCCCCCTAGTCTGTGGGGGGGTGACCTTGGGTCGATGCTGGAAGGATCCTTCTACAACACAAGGGAGGAAGCTTATCTTGGAGGCAGGAGAGCAAAGGAGGACAGAGTGAGTAGCACTGTGGAGACTACAAAGGGGGGGGAGACTGCCACATGTAGTCAGCAGTGTTAATTTAGTCTCCGAAAACATTTTCGTTAATATTTTCGTCAGCGTCACCTTAATAGTGAAAAAAACGAAAAGAAAGTACACCAAATTTCTCGTCCACTGATGAAAACTATGACAAAAATCAATTCTGTTTTTTTTTTAATGAATGAATACAAAACCAAAATGTGAGGAAGGGACGTTTACCCTTATGAACTTTTGGTTTCCACAGAGCACCGCCTATGTAGAGCCTGTGAGTGCTTCTGCTCCCAGCAAAGCAAGAAAGTCGGTAGCATGATTACTACTTAGCAGTTAGCACTGTCCAGCATTACAGGCCTCTTCAGACGACCATCCAGTGCAGCACTGTGCAGGCCTCTCGACAAGAGTCCCGAATCATGACCATCCAGAGCAGAGCACTGTGAGTATGTGCATTACAGGCCTCCTCAGACCACCATCCAGAGCACTGTGCATCACAAGCTTCCTCAAACAGACCACTGTCCAGAGCACTGTGCAGCCTTACAGGCCTCCTCAGAATGTCCAGAGTGGCTAAATCTGTACCTGTGAGTTTGTTCAAACCTAATACCATAAATAATAGCATGATACTAGTTTTTTTATAATGAGTTTGGAAATTCTAAAGAAATGCTTAAATAATGCATTACACATTAGATTTCAATTGTTTATAATTATTTTATTTGACTGAAAGATACTGGAGATTTTACTCAACTAAAATACAACTAAAACTAAAACAATTGCAGATGATTAAAATTGGACTAAAACTAAAATGGCATTTTAGTCAAAAGACTAAAACTAAATCGAAACTGGATACCAAAATAAACACACATAGGCGGTCTCCCTTGAAGACAACTGTGTGCTTAAGTCAGGGTCAGACTGGCAACTTTCAGCCCAGAGGGCAAGTACAGACCAGTGGCCCATGGTGCAGTGACTCAGCCCCCCTCTCACTCTCTCTCTTCCCGTCCTCCTGACCCCCATTCCAAGCTGAAGCCCTGCTCCAGATACTCTCTACTTACCGACTGAATCGGGGAGGGGGCGGTTGGGGGGAGCTGGGACAGCTCAGTCGGGGCTTTTTACTTCTCTTCGCCAGGAATCATTTAGGCATGTCTGTGGCAGAAGCAGTGCGGCCTTTTTACAGGGCATCAGAGCGGCCCAGGGGGCAATTGCCCCCCTGCCCTCTGGCCGAGTCCTCCCCTGGCTTAAGTCCTCTGCCTTTCCCTGGAGATCTCCTAAAGATGTGGTGCTGGGCTCAGTGACCACAGGGATAATATTATGTAATGTGAAAGGATAAGCTGTGTCACTCCAGTGTGCTATTGTCATGGGACTGCGAGTTCCTGCCTGTAATGGGCTATTGCTGAGCTGACAGTCAGGCCCTGTCAGCTCCCTTCAAGGACTGAGCCAGAAGGAACCAAGTGTGTATAGGTGGCTGAAGAAGAGGAGACTGTATATAGAGACTGTATTTAGAGATTGCATATAGGAAGTTATATTGAAGTCAAGTGGGCATCCCATGACTTCCCATCCCTATCCAAGTTGAAATTCCCTTAAAAAAAAACAAAAAAACAAAGCTATGGACTGTTCTCAGTGAAGATTTGGTGTGCCTGGTTGTACAGAGGTGGCAGATCCCTTTAAATCGCAGCTCCTACATGGGGTGTGCTACATTTATATCACAGATGACAGCTCAGGAAGTGTCAGGTAGCATCATTGCATTAAGGTCTTGTGTCACAATGATGTGAGGAATAGGCATTTGGGGCACATTTGTGCCGCTCCCCACACCCCTGGAAAAGTAGTCTACAGTTTATAATATGGAAAGTGGACAGAGCTGTTTACTCTTAAAAAATATGTAGCGATTGCGTCACTTTGTGTCGCTGTGTGGCAAAAAAAAAAAAAAAGCTACGTGAAGAGTCAGGGTGGCATTGAAGCTTGTCAACTCCTTCCATTCAGGTTCATGGTAATTCGCTGTAACTGGGCCTGTAGTGTTTATGGCACATTTACAGTGCGTTTGACAAGCTTTTGTACAATGTCAGTGAAGTAAAACAAAAACACTTCCCCTTAAATAAAAAAATCACTTAGAGGGTATCTGGGGTACGTTGTTTAATGTGCTCTAAACATGCGTTAAATGCATCAAAAACACACGTTACCACAAAAGGCGCGTTGGTTTGCGTTAGTGTCAACATTAGAGTTTTTTGCAAGTGTGAACTTATTCTAAGGTTGTCAGGTTTTTTTCTTCCAGGCACATTGATTGGTGTGAATCTGCATTGTGCAGCTTTTTGTTCCTTTATAAAAGACTTGTCAAAAAACTGTTTGTGTGTTTTTTTTACTTTTCATTTTTTGTGAATGTGTAGGGGCTACTTATCCACATATGGGAGTATTGTATCTGGAGGTCCTCTTATTGCTTCCATATTCTGATAAGCCCTTTACTCACAGACCCCCCACAACCACCAGGCCAGGGTTGTGAGGAAGAGGCCCTTGCTCACATCAACATGGGAACAAGGTGCTTTTAGATGTTCCCTGTAATATAGCAAACACAGCTTCCATTGCCATCTATTTTATTCGTTGTCTAGAGAAAAAATATACACTCACCGGCCACTTTATTAAATAGCTTGATAGTACCAGGATGGACCCCCTTACCTTCAGAACTGCCTTAATTCTTCGTGGCATAGATTGAACAAGGTGTTGAAAACATTCCTCAGAGATTTTGGTCCATATTGACATGGTAGCACCATGCAGTTGCTGCAGATTTATCGGCTGCACATCCATGATGTGAATCTCCTGTTCCACTACATCCCAAAGGTGCTCTATTGGATTGCGATCTTTGGTGACTGTGGAGGCCATTGGAGTCCAGTGACCTAATTGTCATGTTCAAGAAACCAGACCAATTTGTCTTATCAAGCAATTGAACAGGTGTACCTAATAAAGTAACCAGTGAGTGTATATATTTTTAGTCTTGGCAGAAGCAGAGAAGGGTAGGTACCCCTGTCATGTTTAAATTGCTATCCATGGCTCTCTTAGAGGGATTCCTTGAAATCTCCATGCCAGCACTGTATGCTGGCATGCTGGAAAGCCAGTTTACAGCGCTTGCAAGGAAATGGCTGTGAACGATGATCAGTATGTTCTGGCGGGGGGAGGGGGGTCCTACTGTCAGAACACAATAGTTTAGTGGGTGAGATTGCTGCACTAACAATGCTTAGTATAGTGACCTCTCAGTTTTCTTTTTGTTCAGCCCACAAGGTGTGTACCTTGCATTAGAGTGAGCCTGTCCCAAGTCTGTCCTCAATAACAACATTGCAAAAGTCCAGCCTCTATACCTTTAACCCTTTGTTAGGACAGACTGTGTTCAAGTGTGTTTACAATTGATAATGAAGGTCTGCCTGCACAGTACAGACAGGGTTCATTATTGCTAATACCCAGCCTCCTCATCAACGGGAACTTCTTAGGATTTTTTCCTTGCTGGAGGGTCCAGAATAGAGTATCTAAAAAGGATAAGTTGACATTTTTAAATATTTTTTTAATTGATACTAAACACACAATTTAATTTACATTGTCCCTTCCATGTCTGTTTTTGAATGATGGCACTGTACTTATTTTAGTACAAAAAAAAAAAAAAAACCTAAATACCTTTTACCTAATCAATTTACAGCTCTCATATGAACTAGCTCTTTCCCAGCCTGTCTGGGAGGAGCTTCTAGTCCTCTGCTGCTGGTCACATGTTCAAAATACTAATACAAATTAAAAAAAACAGCCTTTGGAATGCAGAGTAAAAATACATAATTAATATCAATAAACTGTAATTGTAATACAAATATACAGTATATTTGACATCAAATATTGATTATTTTTTGGCAATAACATTGTATGGGCGGTTTTCTGCCAGTCACAGGCCACGTCCCTTTAGCCTGTGTCTTAGAATAAGAGGGAGATGAAGCTTCCATCAATCTACATGTAATATGCCGCCCCCATTGTGTTTAGCTGGTTAGTGGGCATGGAGGAGAAGGGAGGGAGTGGGTTGTCATTTACCACTGTGTATATGTCCACATGTATGACTCTATAGTCACATGGGCTTCTCAGATGTGATAGGGAGGAAATGCTCAGCATAGAAACTCACTGAACACTGAGCATGTGCAGAGCTGCCAACACTGCTCTACAGAACCCCTAGCTGTATTGGGGACATGAACAGAAGGGGGAGATAGAGAGCAGTAGGATGAACCAAGAAAAGGAATCTCAGAGTGACTGAGTGAGTATGATCTGTAGGTAATAAAATTAAAAAGAAACCTCTATGGTGAGACAGAAGACACAAATCTCTCCATAAACTACTGTATTTCCTGATAATCAGTGTAAAGAGGACCTGTAGCCATTTTGCTAATGCCAACATTTTCGGGATCCCTTTGGAGTCTTTTCAGAGAAAATCTGCTGGTGTAACAATACTTCAGCATTATATGAAACATTGCTTCAAAAGCAGGATCTCAAAGCACTTATAAAAATGCTTCACGAGGAGAAGTGGCTGTCAGATCTATTTAGTCCCTACTCACTTATGCAAGCCCGGGAAGGAAAAAGCCATCCTGGAGCTCTCTGATTATTGTCCGTCTTAAGTCTCATTCTCTGTCTGACTGTAGTTTGTAAATAAACAGACTGGGGTCAATGAGCCCTGAGGGACCAGGCTTCCCAATAACGAGAGAAGGGGACATTTACAGTAAAAAGGGTTTCAACTTTTCTTCTGCGACATGAGTTTTCGTATGTCCTATATTAATCTGTAATTTAAAAATGACTAATGTACACATCTAATAAAAGTTTTATGGCATTCTGAAGTTCCAGTGTCAACAGTTTGTCTCCAGTTTCTCGCCTTGTAACGATGTCAAATAAATTTTTGACTGGGTCTAATTTAGTGTCTTGTTATGCTGCGGAGCAGCATCAAAGCCCATAGCTAGACAGAACAAAAAAAAATTAAAAATTACTTTGGTTTGTTACTGCAACATACGGTAGCACATAAACCACTTAAGCCCCGGAAGATTTTACCTCCTTCCTGACCAGGGCCTATTTTGCGATTCGGCACTGCGTGATTTTAACGGACAATTGCGCGGTCGTGCGACGCTGTACCCAAATGAAATTGACATCCTTTTTTTCCCACAAACAGAGCTTTCTTTTGGTGGTATTTGATCACCTGTGCGATTTTTTGATCATGCGCTATGAACAAAAAAAGAGCGTCAATTTTGCAAAAATAACAATATTTTTCAAATTTTTTTATATGAAATTCCCCCCCCCAAAAAATGTAAAAATCTAAATGTTTTAACAATTTACTCCAATTTGTTTTCTGCTACATATGTTTGGTAAAAAAAATTGCAAAAAGCGTATTTTGATTGGTTTGCGCAAAAGTTATTGCGTTTACTACCTAAGAGAAAGATTTTTGTCATTTTTATTGTTTTTTTTAATGGCGGCGATCTGTGATTTTTTTTGCATGACTGCGACATTGCGGCAGACAGATTTTGATCTTGACTGACATTTTTGACACTTTTGGGGGTACCAGTGACATTACTACAGTAATCAGTGCTATACATATGCACTGTTACTGTAAAAATGACACTGGAAGGGGAGGGGTTAGCTTTATTGGAGAGGAAGGGGTTAAGTGTGTCCCTAGGGGCGTGATTCTAACTGTGATTGGATGTGGCTGTGTGTGTAACAGCAGAGATCAAAGGTTCTACATAGCAGGGCCGTATGATCTGTGCTGTTACACAGGGGAGAATAACAGGCGGCTGTGTTTACGATCGCGAGTGACCAGTGGACATCGGGTCTGCCGGTTACTCGTGCGGGGGGGGGTCCGTGAGCGAGCGGGAGCACGCCTCCGGCGGCGCGCACTCGCTCCCTAGAGCCTCACAGGCTAGTGACGTACCCCTACTTCACTTTGCCTGTGAGGGGCTGACTGCCGCCATATATAGTCGTGCGGCAGTCGGCAAGTGGTTATAGGGGTTCTAAAGCTTATAGGGCTTCTGGACTGCAGGATCCCCCCAGTCCTCTCTTATACTTACCTGAGCCTGATCCCGATCATGTGATGTGCATAAGAGCAGAGGCTCTCGCCACTATCTCTTTCCTCATTGGGCAGATTAATAGCAGCGGGAGCCAAATAATGTGACCATGGGTGGAAGGAAAGAAAATTGCATGATTCCCCCAGCAACACAGTCAGGAATCCCCCTTGAGGCGGTATGGCATGCTGCTGGTGGGGGGCCTTCCCTACCGGCAGAACACGATTAATGTTGACAGCTATAGCTGGGGGCACTAATCATTTAGAAAAACCTGACCGGCTGGTCATACAACCAAGGTGCCCATTGTTGTTATTCAGTTGTTTAGTCGTGTCTGACTCTTCGTGACCTTATGGAGCATAGCGTGCCAAGTTTTTCTGTCCTTCACTGCCTTCCGGAGCTTGCCTAACTTCATGTACATTGTTTCAATGATGCTATCTATTCATCTTGTTTTCTGTCGTCCTCTTCTCCTTTTTCCTTCCATGTTTCCCAGCATCAGGGTCTTTTCCAATGAGTCCTCACTTCGCATTAGGTGGCCAAAGTATTTTTCAGTTTCAGCTTCAGGATCTGTCCTTCTAGTGAATATTCAGGGTTGATTTCCTTCAAGATTGACTTGTTTCATCTTCTTGCCGTCCAAGAGACTTTCAAGAGTCTTCCCCAACACCATGGTTCAAAAGCATCAATTTTTCAGCGTTCAGCCTTCCTTATGTGATAAATATATGAAGCAGTGCTAAAAAATTGAATTCAATGTTGTGAAAACACAGAAATGAATCAATATAATGACATCAAACTTATTAGGTGAAAAACGTGTAAAAATAAATCACACCAAATATATAAATAGTGTCCAAAAGGACCCATACGCAAGGAATGAAAAGAAAAAATATCTGTGAAACAAGAAAGTCCAAAGGAAACAAATTGTCCACAATTCACTTGCTTCACCAGTGTCCCCACAATCACAATTTGTAGTGCTTCCACCACCAAGTGACACCAAGTAGTAAAAAGTAACCAGATCCTGTGGACCATTATATAGTATGATCAAATGCGTGTGTAACATCTCCTTATGAAGGGAAACTCCAAAGCGCCAAACGTGATGCAGTCAGTGTTGGTTCATCAGCAGGATGAAAAATAAAAAGCATATACTGTATGCCCATAGCGTTACCCATAAAAAACATTTATTCAAAAAATAACAAGTGAAACTTGCAAAGGGAATCACACTAAGCAAATCCTTGGGCAATAGGTTTAAACAACTTGCATATAGCAAAGAAAAACCAGATATAACTGCTCTTCCAAAAGGCAGCAAGCTGTGCGGCTGCACCGGACTCTCCCGCCGGTCAACCAGCGTGTAATGACGAAGCGTTGCAGCCAAGTCTTATGGTCCAGCTTCTACAGCCATTGGGCACTACTGGGTATACCATACTTTTGACTATATGGCACTTTGTCAGTAGGGTGATGTATCTGCTTTTTATAATGTTGTCTAGGTTTGCCATTGCTTTCCTCCCAAGAAGCAAGCTTCTCCTAATTTCATGGCTACAGTCATAGTCTGCTGTGATCTTGGAGCCTAAGAAGATGAAATCTGTCCCTGTTTCCATTTCTTCTCCTTTTATTTTCAAGGAGTGATGGGACCGGTTGCCATGATCTTAGTTTTCTTAATGTTCAATTTTTAGGTCAGCTTTTGAGCTCTCCTCTTTCACCTTCATTAAGAGACTCTTTAGTTCTTTCTTTAAAAGCCCGTGGTGTGTGAAACACACTCAAAAGACTTACACCCGGTGCATAAAAAAGTGCACACACGCAAAACGTGAGACACACAAAAAGTGCACAAGGCGTACACATGGCCCTCCTCCGAAGAGGAAGGGCCCTGACCCTGATCCCCCGGGGCGCGAAGACTCTTTAGTTCTTCTTCACTTTCTGCCATTAGTGTGGTATCGTCAGCAAATCTCAGGTTGTTGATATTTCTCTCGGCGATCTTAAGAGTTGGTTCACACTATGGCGACACGACTTCGGGGGGACTTTAACAAGTCGCCGTGCACCGCGACTTTGGCGTGACTTGCACGGACTTCACATAATGGAAGTCAATGCAAGTCGCTCCGACTTCGGACAAAAGTAGTGCAGGAACCTTTTTCTAAGTCGGAGCGACGTGAGTCGCTCCTATTAGAACGGTTCCCATAGCACAGAATGGAGCACGACTTGTCAGGCGACCAAGTCGCCTGACAAGTCGGAGTAGTGTGAACCGGCAGTAATTCCGGCTTGTGATTCGTCGATCCTGGCATTTTGTATGATTTACTGCTAAATAAGTAGAGTGACAATATACATCCTTGCCGCACTCCTTTCTCAGTTTTGAACCAGTCAGTCGTTCCATGACCTGTTCTAACTGTTGCTTCTTGACTTGCACACGGTTTTTTCAGAAGACAGGTGAGGTAGTCTGGTATTCCCATTTCTTTTTGTATTTGCCACATCTTCTTGTGATCCACACAGTCGAAGGCTTTACTTTGGTCAATACAGCAGAAGTAGACATTCTCCTGGAACTCCCTTGCTTTCTCCATGATCCAGCAAATGTTGGCAATTTGGTCCCTAGTTCCTCTGCGTCCTTGAAATCCAGCTTGTACTTGTGCTAGCTCTCGGTTGACTGGCTGAATTTCGTTCCATGTAAGGCCAGCTTAGACCCTAATACTTCATCAGTCCTCTCCCCTTGTGATTGACAGCAGGCAGTGGGCATATCCATAGTCAATAGACAGCCTGCTATTGGCCAAGGAATCTACCCACTGCCTGCTTTAATCACAAGGAGAGAGCAGACCTGATGGGGAATTAGTGTCTCAGCTTCTCCATCAGGCTCTGCCCACTGTTAGATACACTGGTTGCTGTGAAGCTGACAGCATCCCTAACAGCATCTGGCAGATGAGGAGGTAGCGGCGGCATTTATGACGCCTGGTACACAGTGTACAGAGACAGGCACTCTGCCTGTCCCTATATGCCAAGTTAGATTTGGTAGTAATTACTTCCAGGTTCATTGGGCCGAAGGTAGTTATTTTTCTAATTTGGTGCATTAATAGCGCCACTTTGCAAATGTGACACTCTTGGAGGGAATATCTTTTCCATTCTCCCCAATTTGTCTCCACCCACATTCCTTGCCATGCAACTAGTATATGGCTTCTGAAAAAATACAGTAATGGCCATTTCTGGGCTAATAGGCAAGGAATTGTAGACAAATGATATGGGCTGGACACTGCTCTGGGGAACATTTACCAAAGAAAAAAAAACATGCTTACATTCTGTTTGGAAGGGAGCAGTCATTTTATAGTATTTACAGTGAAAAATTAAAAATGGAAAATTCCCTAAAATATTATGCCCTTGACCTGCCTGAAAGGTGATGCATCTGTACAATGTATAGAACCTACTTCAGCAAAACAGAGGCGGTTTAATCACTTGACCTCAGGAAGGTTTTACCCCCTTTATGATCAGGACATTTCTTTTTGCTATTCAGCCCTGTGCTACTTTAACTGGCAATTGTGTGGTCATGCAACACTGTACACAAATTATTTTTTTATCATTTATTTCACACAAATAGAGATTTATTTTGGTGGTATTTGATCACCACAGATGTTTTTTATTATTTTAATTATATAAACGAAACAGAAAAATAATGATTTTTTACTTATCATAATAAAAATATCCAAATATCCAATAAAATCAAATTTCTTCATATATTTAGGCAAACATATATTCTACTACATGTCTTTGGTAAAAAAAAAATCCCAAAAAGTGTAAATTAATTGGTTTTTGGAACGTCATAGCATCTACCAGCTATGGTGTATATACTACTGGAAATTATACAGCTATATACTTGCAATGACGATGATCAGCAACCTATAGTGTGACTGTAATGATGTGGCGGGAAAATCTGGCACTAATAGACACTGGCTGCGAGGGACACTAACTTACTAACTGACACTGACATTGCTAGTGACACTAATACAGTGATCAGCGATAGTACTGGACACTGTACTAATGACACTGGCAGGGAAATCAAGGGGTGTGCCTAACAAATGTAATGTGTGACAATTGTAATGTGTGTAATGTGTGCTGCTTTTTACTCACAGATCTGGCTGCTTCTTCTCCCTGAAGTCAGATCTGATTTTCAGAGATGTATAGTAACTAAGTAGAACTACTTCACTACTGTACTTAAGTACCAAAAGGTGGTATCTGTACTTTCCTAGAGTAGAATTTTTTTCTCCTACTTCCACTTTTACTTCACTACATTTTTTTCGATGATTTCAATACTTCTACTCCGATATTTTTTTTTTGTGCTGCATAGTTACTCCTTACTATTATAAAAATTACCACTGCCAGAACAGTAGATGGCAGGTTTCATGAAGCTCAAAACATGTGTATTATCAGCGCATACGAAAATTAATGCTACTGTATGTATAAATAAAAGCTGCATTTGAAATAATAAAAAACAATATGATGTTCAAACTTTTGACTTCTTTCTTTAATAACTACATAACACAGTACTTGTACTTTTACTTTCAATACTTGAGTAGCAATTTTTTTAAAAAAAACTACTTGCAATACTTAAGTAAATAAAATGTTGAATACTTTAGTACTTCTACTCAAGTCACTTTTTGATCGAGCACTTGTACTTTTACTCAAGTATGGGTTTCGAGTACTTTATACAACTCTGCTGATTTTAGGGAGAAGAAACAGCCAGATTGATCGCTGTGTACAGAATGCTGTGTGTTTGTGTGAATGTTCACAGCCGATTAGCAAGTTTCAGCCAAGATCTCAAATTTGTCTAATATCTGCTGACAAACTCCTGCTGTGTCCAATCACAGCACAGGTCAGTAGGGGGCCCACACAAACCCAGAAGAAAGACCACAACGTACGGGTACATTGCCTAGTCTGCCTGTGGCACCCATCCGCAGTAATGTACTGTGAGTGGGTGGTAAGGGGTTAAATTGCAAATAAATGACAGCTCCCTGCTGCATTCAGTTGGTAAACAAAGCAGCATGGGATTCCCTTTATCTATACCAGATCTGTATTCTAGATGAGGGTCTGGTATCGATATAAATAGTATAATAATATAACAATAATATAATAATAGTATATAAATAGTAGACCCCCACAAAAGAAAAGCTGTGGGGGTTCGTCCTAAAAAAAACATACCAGACCCTTATTCCTGATGAATATCTGGTATAGATCTTAAAGGGATCTCCCGCTGCTTTTGATTGAAGAGGGTGCTGACAGGGCCACCCACTAAGTGAATTTGGAACAATTAATTGGAAATAGGACAAAATTCATACAATGTATAGCCAGCTTAAAGTGGTATTAAACCCAAAAGCAAACATTTATAAAATTGCCAATTCTTACACTCGATGGCTGCATTTGTTTTCATTTTTAGGCTTTCTTTCTTTTATTTTCATCTGGTGATCAGGCCAGTAAGTCTGTTGTTTTTTAAAAGAACAAGCTCTACAGCTGATTGTGATACAGGATGAGACAAACTATTTAACACTGACAGGGTGCTTACAAAGATTATCTTTCATTTATTCCCTTATCCAAAAGGAAAACATTTTTTTTTTGCTGTAACTGCCTATAAAGTGAGAGCTGAGGTTTGGCTTCAATTTGTTAGTGTATCTAAATCTGCATCTAACACTTCATCTACACACTCAGTGTTTCCATATTGTGTTTACATATCGGCTGTCTTAGTTTTTAATAGGAGATCTGTCATTGCTCAGGTTGTCAGTAAAAAAAAGTGCCCCGTCAGTAAATTTTCAAAGTTTTGTTAGTAAACAATGAACAATGAGGTTGGCAACACTGCCCTCCCCCCAGACCAACAATGCTGCTGTCCAAAGGTGGCCCTGTGCTCCTTCATCCAGAGTGGGGGCACTCTAATACAGGAGGTGTGTTACTGGCCAGATCACCAGGTGAGTATAGAGCAGTAGCGGCTGGTGCTCCATGGGCCGGGGGGGGCGGCAGACGGACTACACCATACCCCACCCCCCTCCGACCACACCAGCTGTAGCCCGCACTGCCCCCCTCCGGTCACTTGTCCCCCACCAGCTCCAGCCCGCACTGCCCCCCACCAGCTCCAGACTACACTGCCCCCCACCAGCTCCAGCCCGCACTGCCTCGGTTGCTGGCTCACTCACCCTGGGCAGGCAGCGGCAGCGACAGCTTCCCCCTCAGTCTCCTCCCTCCTCCTCCTCTGCTCCTTGGCCAATAGGATGGCTTTTCCTTTCCGCCAATCGGGAAACGGGTCTCAGGACCTGCTTCCTGATTGCCCAGGAGGAGAATCAGTGTGGCAATAGTGAATATTCATTCGCTATTGTCACACAACTGGGTGGGCACTGTGCCCCAAGCCCACCCTTTTTTGAAGCCTATTAGAGCCTCTGGCTCTAATCACGTGCTTAACCACTTAAGCCCCGGAGGATTTTCCTGCTAAAAGACAAGGGGGTATTTTGCGATTCGGCACTGCGTGACTTTAACGGACAATTGCGTGGTCGTGCGACTCTGTACCTAAATGAATTTGACGTCCTTTTTTTCCCACAAACAGAGCTTTCTTTTGGTGGTATTTGATCACCTGTGCGATTTTTACTTTTTGCGCTATAAACAAAAAAAGAGCGTAAATTTTGCAAAAATAACAATATTTTTATTACGTTTTTTTATATGAAATTCCCCAAAAAAAAAATGTAAAAATCAAAATTTTTTAACATTTTCGGCCAATTTGTTTTATCCTACCTATGTTTGGTAAAAAAATCGCAAAAAGCGTATTTTTATTGGTTTGCGCAAAAGTTATCGCGTTTACTAACAAAGGGAAAGATTTTTGTCATTTTTGTTGTTTTTTTTCTTAACGCGTAATGGCGGCGATCTGCGATTTTTTTTGCGGTACTGCGACATTGTGGCGGACAGATCGGACCCTTGACTGACATTTTTGACACTTTTGGGGTTACCAGTGACATTTCTACAGTAATCAGTGCTATATATATGCACTGTTACTTTAAAAAGGGGTTAACTTTATTTGGGAGGGAGGGGCTGTGTGTGTCCCTAGGGGCGTGCTTTCTACTGTGATTGGCTGTGGCTTGAGCTGTAAGGACACTGATCAACGGATCTACATAGTAGATCCGTGTGATCAGTGTCTTTACACCGAGGAGAATGACAGGTGGCTTGTTTACACAAGCCGCCTGACTTTCTCCCTCTCCCCCGCCGATCGCCAAGTGACCGGCGGACATCGGGTCCGCCAGTCACACGCGCGGGGGGGTCCGTGACCGCACGAGAGCGCGCCTCCGCGGGCGCGCGCTCGCTCCCCAGACCAGACCCAGACCCTCCCAGGCTAGTGACGTTAATTAACGTCACTCTGCCTGGCAGGGGCTGACCGCCGCAGTAAATCTACTTGCGGCGGTCGGCAAGTGGTTAAAAAGAAAAACCCCATTGGAATCCATCCGCCAGGTGCCCTGCATGTAGATTAGGGGGCCGAACGCATGGATAGGGGGGGCAGCGCCCCTGCGCCCCCAATGCACCGGCCGCCACTGGTATAGGGCAGTGGTCCTCAACTCCGGTCCTCAGGGCCCACTAACAGGCCAGATTTTAAGTATTACCTTGGGGAGATGCAGACTAGAGTACTGCAATCACTGAGCAGCAAATTATATCACCTGGGATGTATTTCAGTTATCTTGCAAACCTGGCCTGTTAGTGGGCCCTGAGGACCAGGGTTGAGGACCACTGGTATAGAGGATACAAAGCCTAAAAAATAAAAGCGAATGCAGCCTCCATATCTAATGATTGGTAAGCTGCAATATATTAAATATTTGGTTTTGGGTTTAATACCACTTTAACTCTCAGCCACCCTGATTATTCTTAACATAAAGAGGTACGCATTTTATTTATTGCTATAAAAAGGGTACTGCATATCTTATCATATTTACAGACCACATCTGGGCCACAAATCACTAAATGCTTGAAGATAAAGTTATCTCCGGGGCTGGAGAACTGGTTTGATTCAATAAGCCTGTTGTGGAATGCTGTCAGAGTAATTGGACGCCGGGGACCTCATCTCAGCACATGAACAAACAAGAGATAAGTCTGATAAATACAAATTGCTTCACAATGAACTGCGTCAGAAGTTTCATAGGACATGACACAGCATCCATTACCCACAACTCTTTCCTGACTATAGAGGGAGTGTGCTTCCTAATCATTTCCATGCTTCACCTGTGTAATTCCAATAACTAAAGTAGGGCCTAAAAAATAAGTTTGGGAATTCTTTTTTTTTTTTGCAAGAATTATACTTACCTAGGTGGATGCAGCATCAGTCCAATACTAAATCTGTCCCCCACCGGCTCTAACACTGAGAACTGAGCGATCAAACACCGCTGATCACTCTGGTGACTGTGAATCACCGCTCTCTGCTCTGCGCCCCCCCCCCCCCACTGCACTCACTGAAGTGCTGGGCTGTGGAAGGGCTCTTACTGGTCCATGGTTGTGGGCAGATCCCGACCATATGGTCTCAATCTTTTTTTTTTTTTAATTAACCTTTATTAGGTCAATGAAAAAATTAAAGGCTACAGAATACAGTATCGTAACGTGCGTAAGGGAGGGATACCCTCCTTCATCTGAGAATACAAACATATACCAACTTGATAACTGCTTAGAATGTTTAAGTATTAACCAGTTCTGGACCGGAAGGATTTGCCCCCTTAATGACCAGGCCATTTTCCCGATTTGGCACTATGTTACTTTATCGGAAAATTTTACGGTCGTGTGACACTGTACCCAAAAAAAATTGATGTCCTTTTTTTCCCACAAATAGAGCTTTCTTTTGGTGGTAATTTGATTACCTGTGCGATTTTTATTTTTTGCGCTATATACAAAAAAAGAGAGACAATTCTAAAAAAAATAAAAAACAATATTTTTCACATTCTTTTATATAACATTTCCAAAAAAAAAAAAATTTTAAATCTAAATTTTTCATCCTTTTAGGATGGAACTGAAACATTGCTGAACTGAAACAGTTCTGTAAAGAGGAATGGTCAAGAATTACTCCTGACCGTTGTGCACGTCTGATCTGCAACTACAGGAAACGTTTGGTTGAAGTTATTGCTACCAAAGGAGGTTCAACCAGTTATTAAATCCAAGGGTTCACATACTTTTTCCACCTGCACTGTGAATGTTTACATGGTGTGTTCAATAAAAACATGGCAAAATTTCATTCTTTGTGTGTTATTAGTTTAAGCAGACTGTGATTGTCTATTGTTGTGACTTAGATGATGATCAGATCACATTTTATGACCAATTTGTGCAGAAATCCATATCATTCCAAAGGGTTCACATACTTTTTCTTGCAATATATGTATATAAAAAAAATGTTAGTGGTGAATTCAAAGGGTAACTATGGAAGCACCCTGGGGCCATCATAATTTTTTTTCACAGAATTCTGATCTTGATTTTTTTTTCTTTACAGACAGAATTCTGAATTTGAAAGTCAGAATTCTGAGATTAAGTCAGATATCTGAGTTTCAAAGTCAGAATTCTGACTTTTATCCCAGAATTCTGGCTTTAAAACTCAGAATTCTGACTTTTAATCTCAGATTATTCTGACTTTTATTCTGAGAACTGTGTTTAATACATTTTAGCATAGCCCAAACTTGTAATCTCGGAATTCCGACTTTCCAAGTCAGAATTCTGACTTTTAATCTCAGAATTCTGACTTTCAAACTCAGAATTCTGTAAAGAAAAAAACATTTTTTTTTTTTTAAGCTCAGATTAAAAAAATAAATAAAGTTATGATGGCCCAGGGCTCTTCTATAGGTAACTCCACTTTTGTTGAGAAAAAAAAAAACATTCCCCTCTAGGTGATCTATGTACATTGCAGGGATTCTTTGTTTGTCTGTGTCCTTGTACAAAGTGAATTTAATGGGAGTGATTTTATAAGTATAAATCAGCTGCTGCACTTGGGGGGATCTAATGAGGAAAGTGGCAAGGTCTGCATCCCTTTGGACATGATTTCTCTTTAAAATCTCACCAAAAGTGACATTATTCTTACAGAGGTTGCCCAAAACCTGACTTGTATTTTAGCACAGACTTCTAGGAATATCAGTAAGCAGGAAATGACACATCTGGGGATGTTCTGTACACCATCTGTGTACAGAACTCTTCCATGTAGCCATATTGCATTGCAATTTACAGAAAATGACAGCGCTGCAGATTGAAAAGGAAAGGTAATTTTTAATAATTATTAATTACAATATGACTTGTGTAGCAATTGGACTGTGTATTCAAGATTATTTTCTTTTTGTATTTGCTATTTTTATTCCCACAAAAGTGAAGTTACCCTTTAAGAAACAAAACAGAAGCAAAGTTCATTGTTAAGGTGTGCATACACTTATGTGATTAGTAATTAGAGCTAAAAATCTAAAAGTGTAAATAAAGCCAGTGGCATCAGTTACAAAGATTTTCCGGCATGATGGAAACTCTCAGTGACTGATTAAAGGGGTTGTATAGAATGATATAAATAAAACTGCACACTGCCAGGATATTGCTGAAGGCTCACATTATGGCGGTAATTATGTATTATGCTCATTAGTGACATTGCTTACATAGATTTGCACCCCTGTCACTCACTTTTATCCTTTTGTAGTCTGTTATGTAGTATAAAATAATCCCAGAAGTCACAGAAAGGGAAAACTATTGTAAGGCATTTAGAGATGTGTATCACTTTGGTGAAAGGCAACCTAGACCAATAATTCTCAGCCTTATTGAGGCAATGGCCAGGTAAATTCTTCTAAAACCTTCCATTCTTCAACAGTAAAAAAAAAAAAAAAAAAAAGTTTATACTCATACAATAAGTGCCGGTTCACACTAGGGCGACCTGTGAGGCGACCTGGTCACCTCACAGGTCGCCGCAGGTCGCCTCCCATAGGGAAGCAGCGGACCCGTTCTAATAGGAGCGACACAAGTCGCTCCGACCTAGAAAAAGGGTCCGGAGCTTCTTTGGGGCGACCCGGAGGCGACCGCCATAGACTTCAATGTTATGAAGTCCGTGGCGGCCGCTCCGAGGTAGCGGCGCGCTGCTCGCACCGCGACCTCGGAGGTTGCGGTGCGAAGTAGCGTCGCCCCTATGTGAACGGGGGCTCAAAGTGTGGGAATTTAAAAAATGTAATAAAATGCTGGAAGGCTCAGAATGGGGCTGGGAGCCACTCTGGGGGAATGTGGGTTTTGGAAGGGGTTAGGGGACTCTGTAGCAGATTTGGTGGCCTTGCAAGAGATGGGGTCCCTGGGGGTCTTGGGTTTGCTCAAGGAAGCTGGGGACTTTGCAGTGGGAGACTGGAGGGTGATGCAGGGGCTGAGAAGGTACTGTAGCAGGCTGGGGGACAGTATGGGAGGTTGGAGAGCACTGTGAGAGAGGTTGGTGGGCACTATGGAGACTAAGGGGCACTGTGGTCCCCTATGGAAAGTTGGGGGGCACTATGGGAGGTGGTAGGCACTGTGGTAGGTAAGGGGGTCTGCAGATGGCTGGAGGCTTAGTAGGAGAGGGGCTGTGGCTCAACAGAGGGTCTCGGGCTGGTGGTTGAGCACCACTACCCTTGACTACAAAACTCTTAACATAAAGGGGTTCAAAGCTAAACTCAAAGACACTTGGGTGACAAATGTAATACCCTTAGTTCCAAACATTTACCAAAGATCAATGACCAGTAACCATTCACATTTTTAAAACTAACAAAACACCAAGGTCTTCAAAAATTTTGTATCTGGAGTAGTTCTCTGTAGAACTTGATCAGGACAGTTTAGGAAAAAGGGCAATTGCTCTATAACAAAATAATTTTTTAGTACTCCACATCCATTGCCAGTATTAGGCTACCCTTTAAGCCAGCGCTTGTGAGCAAATGTCCTCAAACATCTTTTATTTCATTAGACATAATATATAGTACAAAGAATAAAACCCTCTGGCTTTACTTTTTCCAGACTAACCCCGGTTTAACTGAAATGCATAAAACAGAGGATCAGGCATGAGTGCTGACTTTTGGACTATATTGATCTGCACCTGGTGAGGTGTTGCTATGCACCCTGTGGCACATGATTAACCGCTTGCCGACCGCCGCAAGTACATATACTGCGGCGGTCAGCCCCGTGCAGGCAAAGTGACGTATGGGTATATCACTCGCCTGTGAGCCAATAAGGGGCGAGCGCACACCGCCGGAGGCACGCCCCCGCTCGCTCACTCTGATCCCCGCGCGTGTGTCACTCGCGATCGTCAGTTACAGAGGGAGAAAAGCAGGCGGCTAGTGTAAACAAAGCCGCCTGTCACTCTCCCTTGTGTAACAGCAGAGATCATACGGTCCTGCTATGTAGGACCGTAGATCTCTGCTGTTACATGAAAAGCCCCATCCCTGCACAGTTAGAAGCACGCCCCTAGGGACACACTTAACCCCTCCTTCGCCAATAAAGTTAACCCCTTCCCTGCCAGTGTCATTTTTACAATAACAGTGCATATGTATAGCACTGATTACTGTAGTAATGTCAGTCAAGGGTCCGATCTGTCCACCGCAATGTCGCAGTCCCGCAAAAAAAAAAATCACAGATCGCCGCCATTACTCGTTAAAAAAAAAAACAACAAAAATGACAAAAATCTGTCCCTTAGTTAGTAAACGCAATTATTTTTGCGCAAACCAATCAAAATACGTTTTTTGCAATTTTTTTTTTTTTTTACCAAACATATGTAGCAGAAAACAAATTGGCCTAAAATGTTAAAAAATTTTGATTTTTCCATTTTTTTGGGGGAATTTCATATAAAAAAATGTGAAAAATATTGTTATTTTTGCAAAATTGTCGCTCTTTTTTTGTTTATAGCGCATGATCAAAAAATCACACAGGTGATCAAATATCACCAAAAGAAAGCTCTGTTTGTGGGAAAAAAAGGACGTCAATTTCATTTGGGTACAGCATCGCACGACCACGCAATTGTCCGTTAAAATCACGCATTGCCGAATCGCAAAATACCCCCTGGTCAGGAAGGGGGTAAAATCTTCCAGGGCTTAAGTGGTTAAAGATACAGTAGGGGAAGGTTGAGTGGCACTAAGTTTGGTTTGCTGGGGCAACTCATAGACATTACAGGGTGACTGGATGGTAAGGTAGATCCAACTACCCTCGCAAGGCTCGAACTTGGGCAAGAACTGTAGAGTGCTTCATAAAATTGCGAGGTTGACTTTGCCAATCTACCAAGTTTTTGTGAATAAAGGGAGGTGAAGTGACTAGCTGAGTGAAAGATCGGGGTTGATTTAGTTAAGGCAAATAGACTGTTCACTCTCCAAGGGAAATTGCAATTTGCAAGGGAATTTACCCCCTTGCTTAGTGAATGAGGCGAAGCTCTGCTGACTTCCATCATCCCATCATGTTCAAGTATAAATGCTGATTTGTTATTCTTTCTAAATTGAAATTTCTCCACATTCAATGAATTCTGGGGAAAATTTCCATGTGAAGTGCAATTTCCCTTGCAACAAAAACAACCTATTTGCCTTTAGTAAATCAACCCTATTACTGCCAAAAAAAACCTACTAATTAAAAAGTCTGTATTTAGCTTATTACAGCCATATCAAGTCCATTTGGCGGTTTTCTTTTTTCCACGACACTTGTTGCTTGTTATTGTTGTCTGGAAAAATCAAGACGTGGTTTTGTTATTTTGGAATGGTAATTTGCCCCAATTCCTTGAATAAGTTTGTTAATCATCAGCCTTGATTCAATAGAAGACTAGGCACAAGTAATGTTTGGGAAGGTGGTCCACAGCCTGACTACTGGCCAAATCCAAAGAAGTTTTACTTCTAAGACAACGCAGAACATATCAAGTCCATCCTGACATTCCTCTATGTCTATTGGGCACAGGGCATATCACCATAATCCTTTAATATATTCAGCATATTAGAACCTCTTGCTCTGTATTAAGACTTTGCACCTAGAAACAAAACCATATTATGAGATTAAACCTCTCTGACTATTTTGAAGTATTTAGGTTGGTTGTTTGATCCTTAGGCAGTGTTTGATCCTTACTAAATTTGCTATGGCTTTCACTAAGAAAGAGAGAAAATGATCGAGGAAAAAATATCATATACAATGTGAAACAACAGTATTTAGGATGTGTGATTTACTATTCAGCTTTTGCAGCTGCAGCGAAACAATTGGCGGCTGGCCAGTGGAGATGTACATATAGAGCACAGTGCTGCCTCATCTGTACCTATTCCTGACATAATATCTGTCATCCAAACCCAACCCTTTGTCCAAATCCCTGTGTCTGGATAGCGGAAACAATAAATCACATATGATTTGGGTGGATGTGGACAGCAAAAGGGGCACTGTTATAAAAATGACATAACATACATGTAAACTTTTCACATACTTAAAAAAAAATATTACTATATGTGCATGACATTTTTTAATACAATATGTGCTTACTTAAATGATTTTTTATTTTCTGATGTTTACATAATAAAAAGATAGAAGAAACTGCGCGTAAAGAGTGAGAATAGCTGCTGACACCTCACTAGACATAAATAGTGCACAATTAAATACAAAAATTATAGTGCAGTGCTAAAATTAGCAATACAGAAAATATATACATATAACGTAAAATCAACACGTAAAGTGATGTGGAAAGAAAACAAAGTCAATACAAACCCACAAAATAGTGTATCAGAATTAGGGATCGACCGATATTAGTTTTTCGTTGCGGATACCGATACCGATATTTAGGCCAATGCATATCGGTATCGGCCGTAATGCGCCGATATTTTTGTACGTTTAAAAAAAATATATTTTTATTTTTTTTCTTGACAGGTAATTTTGTGGAGGGATCTGGGTGTCTAAAAGGCCCCAAACCCCTCCTCTGCACTTAACCTTCCTAGCAGTATTCCCGAGTGTGGCTCGGGGTTACATTTCAGAGCCAAAAGCGGTAACCCCGAGCCACACTCGGGGTACCACCAGAAGCATCGCTGGATCCTGGTAGAGGGGTTACTTACCTTGTCCCCGGGATCCAGCGATGCATGGGGGCGGTTTGCAGCGGCGCATCTTCCTCCCGATGCTCTCTGTGCCCCAGCTTCCGTCTCTTGCGATGTGACGCTCGCAGGGGGGTGAAACCGGTGGCAAATTCAAATGTAAAACACACCAAACACACTGATACATTGCAAAATAAATATATATATATATATATATATACGTATATATATATATATATATATATATATATATATATATGTATATATATATATACAAATATATGTATATATATATATATATATATATATATATACATATATATATATATATATATATATATATATATATATATATATATATATATACTATATGTATACGTATATATATATATATATACACACACAGTGTGTATATATATATATATATATACATACATACATACATACTTTAACTTATTTATAGTCATTTATTATAATTTATGATTTTGTGTTTCAAACTTTATCATACCCGAGATGTTATAAAGAAGAACGCACAGTAAAAAAAAAATCATATGTAAATAGTTGGTTTGGGCTGCTCATTTTTAAGTATTACATGCAAAATAATGGTACCGCTTTCAGCACCTAAAATCTGAAAAAATCATACTGCCAGGGAGGTTAAAAGCATTCAAAACGCCAACTTTGGCAGTTTTGAATGCTGTCTTTTATTTTTAATCTGGCGCCAGTACCCAGAAGTGATGTCATGACATCACTTCCGGGTTTTTGCATGTAGACCCAATCAGAGCCGAATGTCATGACATCACTTCCGGGTTTTTGCATGTAGACCCAATCAGAGCCGAATGCGGCTTTGATCAGGCCCTTGGCGGCCGTGCAGGCTGGTTGCCTGGGTCTTCTGGTGGCAGGGAGGGGGGGGGGGCAACGTCCCCCCCTGTTCCTTGTAAAGACGGCCGAGCGGCTTCTCAGTCACATCGGTTGTCATTACAAGACTGACGACCGTCGGCTATGGACTCCGGTACTGGAGTAATGCCTCTAGCTGTAGGTATCACTCCGGTACATGCACTTTCCCGAAATATCGGCAATATCGGTAACCTCCGGGGCCGATTCCGATATATCAGGGAAAGTGCATACCGGCCCTCGATATATTGGCTTTGCCGATAATCGGTCGATCCCTAATCAGAATAGTCCAAAATTTGGTAATAGCACAAATTCAACGGTCATGTAAATTGATCATGACAACCAGTGTATGGAATAAGTCCCAAAACAATATAAGTGAATTTCCACGCGTGAGGATGATAAACCCAAAAACTCAACTGTTAGTCTATGATCCACCACCACAATATATAAAACAAGTCGGGCAGATCACAAGATGGGCGGTTGACCTGTGAGTGCGGTGACCATCTACCCTGGCCTGGGGTATAGGGAGATCTGCAAATATCTCTTATGGTTTGATCGAGCCAGTCTTGGAAAGATGGGGATCTTCTAACATCCTTTCTGACTTAGTACCAATGGTATATGAGTCCACTATCTCTGGTAAGCTTGCTGGCTACATGTTGTGGTGGTGGATCAGAGACTAACAGTTGAGCCTTTGGGTTTATCATCCTCAACGTGGAAGACCACTTATATTGTTTTGGGACTTATTCCATACACTGGTTGTCATGGTCAATTTACATGACCATTGCATTTGTGTATGTATATATTTTCTGTATTGCTAGTTTTAGCGCAGTATGATAATTTTTGTACTGTATTTATATAACACCCACACATTATTCAACACTTTACAGAGAATCATTCACATCAGTATGTGCACCTAACAATGGTTACGATGTAATGTCCCATGAAAATTCATACACACCTAGTTCATTGACTCATTGGCGTTAAAGTGGATCTCCCCCCACCATTTTTTTTTACCCCCCGCTTACCATGTGGTGTGCTGTGCACATTTCAGATACTCACCCACCCAGAGGATCCAGCATTGCCCCCTGGAATTCTCATCTTCTGTCACCACTTGGCCCCGCACCGCCATGTTGTTTGTGATGTGATTAAAGGTGGAGTTCTGGCCACTAAATTTTTTTTTTCAATAAAAATACCCCCGGGACAGTCAGGGCTAGTACATTCCACAATGGATAGCCTCTGTACTGTCCCGGGTCGCACTTACCTTTTAGAAGAAATACTTACCTTGAAAATTTCTTCTCCAGAGCTGCCATCTCGGATGAGGGCAGCTGAAGCCAGCGCGTCCTCTTCTGCGTCCTCTTCCGTGTCCTCTTTTCCCAGAATGTGCCTGCACCGGCCCCACTCGTCACTTCCGGTGCGGGCGTGTCATCCCTCCACAACTTCTGGGCATGCCCAGAAGCTGTTTAGCAGGAAATGAGGCGCCGCACCGGAAGTGACGAGCGGGGCCGGTGCAGGCGCATTGATTCCTGGGAGCAATGACGTTCAGCTCCCAGGAATCAATGCAAAGAGGAAGTGATGGTGCGGGCCACGGCCGCAGAGGGAGGAAGTGGAAGAAAGGTGAGTATATTTTTCTTCAATAACAAGGTAAGTAAACAAAAAAAAATCGTAACTATCCATTTCTTTTGCAGGTGACCAAAAGCAAGCAGATGGCCCAAAATTGATTATGTCGATTTTGTGTCCGGAACTCCGCTTTAAGAGGCCCGCTGGCTCTTCTGGGTTCAGCCGGCACGCCACTCGATAACGAGGTGCTAGACACACCCCCTCCCCCTTTGTGAATGAAGGGCTATGTCTCCTGGGATGTGACATGCATATTCCAGGAGGCACAGCAAGCGTTGTCTATGTCATTCGCCTAGGTGAGTAAGGTGCATGGGGGGGGGGGGGGGGGGCAGGGCCGCACATTTTTCATTAAAATAAAGGTAAAGAAAAAAAGCTCTGCTGAGGTAGAGGAGGGAGGGGATTGGAAGAAAGTTTATTCAGAGAATGAAGATTTAACCTGCTAGTATGTTGTGAGGTTTTAAAGAAAAACAGAACATCTGAAGGTTACCCATAAACAGAAAAAGACTGTACAAACTCCATTGAATGTTTTGGGAATAATTCAACCTAGGATCCAGACAAAATCATGTATGGTCTCCACTTGGTTGGCATGATTTTTTTTTGCAACATGCTTTTAACCTTAGTTTGAGATGCATCTGAGATCATTCAAAATCCAAAGCAGGTGCAGTTGACTTCCTTCTGGACTGCATTTGACCTCCTTTAAGAAGCTTTTGCATTTCCATAGACTTATATCAGGAGAAAAGCATTTCTAAAACAAATACTGGCCCTTACCCTATGTAATGTGATAGGAGATGCATCAACAACCAAAACAAGCTTACAGGATAGCTTTACTTTACTTTTAGCAAAGATATCCTTTCCAAGACCCACCAACCATAACAACCTCCCCAAAAGTCCTATGCTTACTTGCCCTTGCTTCTAGCTCAAATTGAACTGGTTCTGTGGTTCCAATAGCATGGTGTCAGAACACACAGTGCATCACCCCAGGTAGATAGGGTTCTGAATTCTTATAATAATGCTGCTAGTTAGATGGCCAGTCCCTATGTGTGCTAGAAGCAACAGGTTAATGTCAGAAGCGTCCTCTCGCCAGTCCCAGTGATACAACAACAGGGGTCTCGTTGTTCAGATGTCAGCTCACTTCTGGATCTGCCTGGAGAGACTCCAGTCCTCAGCACATGGCCACAGGCTAGTAGCAGGTTGAAGTGCACAAAGGAGCAATGATGTGCACACCTCTGCATCCTCACAGCAATGGGAAAGTCGTCAGTATTCAGCCTAAGAAAATACAACTTGATCTCCCCTTATATCTGGCTTTCTTCTTGCCACTCTTCCATAAAGGCCAGATTTGTGCAGTATACGACTGATTGTTGTCCTATGGACAGCTCCCACCTCAGCTGTAGATCTCTGCAGTTCATCCAGAGGGATCATGGGCCTCTTGGCTGCATCTCTGATCAGTCTTCTCCTTGTATGAGCTGAAAGTTTAGAGGGACGGCCAGGTCTTCGTAGATTTGCAGTGGTCTGATACTCCTTCCATTTCAATATTATCGCTTGCACAGTGCTCCTTGGGATGTTTAAAGCTTGGGAAATCTTTTTGTATCCAAATCCGGCTTTAAACTTCTCCACAACAGTATCTCTGACCTGCCTGGTGTGTTCCTTGTTCTTCATGATGCTCTCTGCGCTTTATACGGACCTCTGAGACTATCACAGTGCAGGTGCATTTATACGGAGACTTGATTACACACAGGTGGATTCTATTTATCATCATTAGTCATTTAGGTCAACATTGGATCATTCAGAGATCCTCACTGAACTTCTGGAGAGAGTTTGCTGCACTGAAAGTAAAGGGGCTGAATAATTTTGCACGCCCAATTTTTCAGTTTTTTATTTGTTAAAAAAGTTTGAAATATCCAATAAATTTCGTTCCACTTCATGATTGTGCCCCACTTGTTGATTCTTCACAAAAAATTACAGTTTTATATCTTTATGTTTGAAGCCTGAAATGTGGCAAAAGGTCGGAAAGTTCAAGGGGGCCGAATACTTTCGCAAGGCACTGTATATATATATATATATATATATATATATATATATATATATATATATATATATATATATACACTGAATATACATATGTCCCAGTGAGCACTCTTTTTTGAAAAATTGCATTGATGCAACTCTAACAACATAACAACTTATTTTGATAATAATAATCACACTAATAATAATATTATATATACTATATATATATATATATATATATATATATATATATATATATATATATATATATGTAACATTTTCTGATGAGCCTGAGTTGTGTTTTTTTTTTATGTGCTCTGCTAGGGTTAATCCATGATTATAAATATTATCTTTTCTGCGCAGCCTTTTTTTGCAGTCATAAGCGAGAGCTCGCACTCCTCCCCTTCTTATTCTCTGTCAGCCAAGTGATCTGATTCTGTGACACAGCTGCAGGAGGAGAACACTGCTCCGCTGATAGATAGAGCTTTAGATAAGATTACATGGTGTGTGTTGGTTCTTGATGACACACTTGTCTAAGCAGCCTTTTAGAGGATAGCCTAATACACATTCTGGAAATACTGCTAATGAATCGCATTTAACTGTCTTTACTTTGAATTATTCGCATTCAGGTTTTGTTTATATCCATGGCGCTCTGTATGTATATATATATATATATATATATTTATATATATATAGAGGGAGGGAGGGCGAGTCAGGCTGTGGATCATTTTCATGGTCTGTGTGAGAAGCTTTAGTGTAGTTGGGAGGTTTAAATTGGGTTCCATTACCACTGTGGGTTTTTTTTTAACTTTTCTAATGTAATAAGGTTTTTTTTATTAAGTGGACGAAGTACTGAGCTAGCATACAATTATTTAAAATAATCAAATGCATAATTTTAGCTATAGCTTTGAATCCTTTGGACCTGAGGGGGTTGTGGTGTGCAAAGGGTTTGTAATGCACTGCAGTGCACTGCAAAGGTGTAAAACCTGCATTAGACTTCCCATGGTGTTACAGAACAGCAGGTCTTTTAGGGCCTATTTACACTTCCATGTCAGGGTAATGCATTACTGAGTTTCCCTTAATTTAGCTGGAGCTTAACTGGTAAAATCTCTCTTCACTTGGTCTTTCCTGGTTGTCTCCTTCTGCCTGATAGTAGGGAAGTGATCTGATAATAGAATGGGAAGACACAATAGGTCAGGGTTATGGATATTTATGTCCTTTTCTGGCCATCCACTTAGAGGTTTATAGTGATTGGTGCATGCCTTGGAAGGGTATAAATATTTGGGATGGCTTGGTGGAATGGTCCCTTCCCCCCAGGTGTGGAAGGGGTAGAAAGTGTAGTGGTGTCTTCTGTCTGCCTAGGCTTCATGTGCCTTAAAGAAAGGGCCTTGAGTTTAGGCCTGAAACCGGCCCTGTCTGCATGGAAGCAAGCTGGTACCAAGATAGTGTAAGGGTAATCCCAAAACTCACGGGTTTCAGTAGCATTTTGACTGTTGAAGCCAGATTGAAAATTATATTTATTTAGACAAACATGTAGATAAAATGACATGTTTGGAGAGCAAGTCAATCACATTACATTCTGTTGGCTTAATGAACATTGCTCTAACTGGCTAGGGTTTGTAATACACTTTTATACACTACAGTGGGTGGCACCTAGCTATCTAATTTCTTTTGAAGTCCCATCTGGTGACATTTTGGAGTCTTTTGGTATGCGGACGGCCATTCACATAGATGTGTGACTTCCAGTTTCGTTCCTTGAACAAATCTTTAAAGACTTGAGATAGCAATCTTGCAAATGAAGGGCTGAACACAACAGCTGCCATACAATACGACCTCTCACAAAAGATAAATCCAATATATCTGCTTATTTACAAATCCATGACCGATAATCATAAGTAAATATTTGATAAACAAAATGGCTGCTTCCCTTTTCCTCATCAATAGCGGATCAGGAGACAAACTCTACTGCTGGAGCTGTCCTCCAAAGCTGTGTGAAGCTGAAACCTCACTTCAATGTTTGAACAAAAGACAAAGAAGCCAGTGAGCTTCCAAACGTGTTACCATGGTACAAGCCATCCTCCGCTGTGGCATCACTTCCATTTCCAAGTTCCACGGTGGTTTCACAGACTTCCAGGATTGGTAGATGATCAGGGTTCACAACTCCCCACACCATGCTGGCTTAAGCTGAGGTACACTCCTCTGGTTGACTAACTCCTGTTCCAGCTTCATGATTACTGATAAATGCATTGTATACTACGAAATGTGAGTTACCATTTGGCTTTACTATTAAAGGTTACATTTAATACTGCACTTAGTTGGAGCCCCCTTGTGTCTTTTCATTTTCTTTCCAGCGAATTATGCCTGTCTCTTTGGTGGAGCCTACTATATTTGGATATCTAGCTGTGTATATGAACTTCCTATGGACTCTTCCATGGATTTTCTGGATCCTTAGGATTGTAACTTTCAGCTTTCAGTTCTTAAGTACCTCTTTTTATGAACTCTGTGTTTACTCTTAGTGATGGGCTCAAGCATGTTCGGGATCGTAGTCCCAACCCACCTGAGAAATCCTGCCAGGAAACCGACACTGCATGCCGCCAATCATATACAGTGAGGCATTTCCCGGTCTCTCCAGCTGTGGACCAGAAAATGCTTCACTGTCTATGATTGGCAACGTAAAGTGTCGGCTTCCTGATGGGATTGCTCAGGTGGGTTGGGACTATGATCCCAAACACGCCTAAGCCCATCACTGGTTACTATTTTTAAAATTATTATTATCGCTATTTTTTTGATTGAATGTTTGTCTTGTTTATAAGCCATTGGGGTGGATACTGTAATATTACACCCTATCATTGCGCCATATAATCTTTTCTATGTTAGATACCATGCTGTCTAGCTGTTACCGACTTTAGGTTGTTTCCTGGACTTTGTCTTTCGCTCCTGATCCGGTACTGCATTCATCCTGTGTCTGGTTCCTGCCCAGTAATCTTTATCTCCTAGTTCTACACACCTGGCTGTATGCCTAATTTGCGTAAGGTTTGGTACCCAGGAGGGCCCTGTAATATAACCTGGATAGGAGAGACTGAAATGTTATCCTGGTGCCCTAGGGCCGCAAAATGGTGGCAAGTTCCCCCAGTGGCCAAAGAGGATCAGTAACCAAAACCTTTGTCTTCCATGGTTCTACAGGGAGCCTACTGGCGTGGGAGATGGCTCAGCACTGCGCCGCAACGGTCCTGTCCTACAACTGTCTCCCATTTAGCAGCAGTGTTGTCAGTCTGCTGAGTGCACTCTTTTAGTTGGCCATAGCACTGCCTATCTAGGTTGATTTGATTGGCTAACTGAAGGAGTTCTCAAAAATTTCTTTCACAACAGATTAACAAAAAGCAATGTAAACAGTAAAACATGATGCCAAAAATACTGAAAAATAGATTGAGGGACTACAAACCTTTTTTTTATTTTCTAAAGCAATAATTGCAGGCTCACAGAATGGCAGTCTCAGGTGTCAAAGTGAAAAAGTTCCACTGCACTGGAAGCACAGCTAAAAAGAAAGGTAGTATAGGTACAGAAAACATCAAACAGGTAGACACTAATAACTGAAAAACAACAGCTTGCTTTTTACCTAGTGAAGCACCCTCTAGTGTGTGCTAGAAGTAAGAGTACGATAAAAGCATACTGCTGGCCAGGAATAACCTGAGTCGTGGAATTGGGTCAGGGATAATAGAGGCAAGGGCTAAATGACTCATCTTGACAGTTCTCTCTGGTACCTCCCCCTGGTCTGTAAGGTTGGGGAATCTTCTAGAACTAGAGGGTGGGGGTTAGGAAGGGCTGTCATGAATAGTTGTGGGGCCTCAGCCAATCCCCAGAGGTGGGCCAGCAGTGGGCAGTCAGGTGGAAGATGGAGATCTAGTGTTGAGAAGGCTGTCGGTGGCCTTGAGAGGTATTCCCTAGTCTGGGGTGGGGGGGGGGGTGACTTGCCTTGGGCCTGGGCTTTGGTGCTGGAAGGATCCTGCCAAAAACTTAAGGAAGGAGGCAGGAGCAAGAGAAGACAGAGTGAGTAGTGCAACACTGGTGGACACTAACAAAGGGGTGAAATTGCCACATGTAGCTAGTCTCCCTTGAAGACAGCTGTGGACTTAGGTCTTCTGCCTTTCCCCAGAGAGATCTCCAGAGAATCAGTTAGGTGGGCTGGTGAAGAGTCAGCCGGGTGGGCTGGAGAAGAGTCAGCCGGGCAGGGCTGGTAATAGGGGCAGATGCAGCTAGGTAGGCTGACATTGCCTGAATAAGTGGTGCTGGGACCAGCGGCTACAAGGGTAACTGTTTTACTCCATTTGTGTTACTCTTAAAAGAAACTTGGAGTTCCTGCCTGTAATGGGCTGCTCCTGAACTGACAAAAGGCTTGTCAGTTTCCTAAGAGTTGAACCAGCAGAAGCTGTTCAGAGAAAAAAAGGAACAAAGTGTGTGCAGGTAGAAGGCTAAAGACGTTGGAGTTGTATATAGGAAGCTGTACATAAAAGACTGTAAATAGGAAGTTGTCCCTGAAGACCTTGTTCATGTGGGCATCCCGGAAACTCCCTATCCCCATCCAAGTTGTTAACCACAAAAACAAAGCTCTGGACGGTTCGCTTACTCTGTGCCTGTAAAGATTTGGTGTGCCTGGATGTGCAGGAGTGGGGAATCCCTGTTCCTCTGCAGCTCCTACGTGGGGTGTGCTACACTTGCATAGCTTTTTACTGGACATCCATCATTAGAGAACAAAGTCGCTCTGCCGATGCTGACTTTCCTTCTAAAAATGCTATTCCCCTGGCTGGCATGCTGATCCCTTAGCTTTAGTGCTTTACAACCTAACTTTTTTTTAACAGCAAAGGATCAGAATGACAGTTGGACAGATATCATGGCAGAAAGTCAGCATTATGGATATGGCAGCTCTCATGTAGATCTTGTGACAGGTTTACAATATATATATATATATATATATATATATATATATATATATATATATATATATATATATATATATATATATACAGTATTTCTATTTTATCTTGCTTGCTGCAAAGGATTGACTTCAGAGCATAATGTTTTTCTGCCTGTTTCCCAGTCTACACCTCATACAATAGTAATGACACACGGTACTTACATTCTGGCAAGTAAAATGAAAGTTCCAGCTCAAGAGCACAATATAATGACTTTACTAAGCAAATTGTTCCTGCACGCAGATGCAACCAGTGTATCCTATACCGCCAGTCTGCAGACACATTTTAATGATATTCACCTCCGATTCTGATCATTGAGACAGAGGTGTCAGAATGTTGACATGCAGTGCATCCACATTTCAGCTACATAAATAAAATAAAGATGTATCCAGTCAGACTCATGTTTTAAAAGTGCATTTTTATTAATATAATCTCCTGGCTGGAAGCAGCTGCTCATCTCCTGGAAGGCATTGGAGGAAACCAGTAAGTGTATTGAAACATTAGCTAAGAAGGTACGCATTATGTACAGAGACACATTGGAGCCAAAAATAGCCAGCTGGCCTATAGAAACAGCCAATTCAACCATCGTGAATCTTTTTTAACCACTTAAGCCCCGGAGGATTTGGCTGCTAAAGGACCAGGGGTTTTTTTGCGATTTTTTACTGCGTGACTTTAACGGACAATTGCGCGGTCGTGCGACGCTGTACCTAAACGAATTTGACGTCCTTTTTTTCCCACAAACAGAGCTTTCTTTTGGTGGTATTTGATCACCTGTGCGATTTTTTGATCACGCGCTATAAACAAAAAAAGAGCGTAAATTTTGCAAAAATAACAATATTTTTCACATTTTTTTATATGAAATTCCCCCAAAAAAAAAGTAAAAATCAAAATTTTTTAACATTTTTCGGCCAATTTGTTTTATGCTACCTATGTTTGGTAAAAAAAATCGCAAAAAGCGTATTTTGATTGGTTTGCGCAAAAGTTATCGCGTTTACTAACAAAGAGAAAGATTTTTGTCATTTTTGGTGTTTTTTTTTTTAACGCGTAATGGCGGCGATCTGCGATTTTTTTTTCGGTACTGCGACATTGCGGCGGACAGATCGGACCCTTGACTGACATTTTTGACACTTTTGGGGTTACCAGTGACATTACTGCAGTAATCAGTGCTATACATATGCACTGTTACTGCAAAAATGACACTGGCAGGGAAGGGGTTAACTTTATTGGACAGGGAGGGGTTAAGTGTGTCCTAGGGGCGTGCTTTCTACTGTGTAGGGACATTGCTATTGGTGTAAAAGCAAAGATCAACCGTTCTACATAGTAGAACGGTCAGATCTTTACTTTTACACAGGGAGAACTGACAGGCAGCTTGTTTACACAAGCTGCTCTGTCTTTCTCCCTTCACAGGAGCGATCGTAGTGTGGCCGGCGGACATCGAGTCCGCCGGTCACACGCACTGACTTGCCTGTGAATGAGCCGCGGCGGGCGCGCGCCTCGGCGGGCGCGCGCCCGCTCGCTATAGGCTCGCAAGTCAGTGACAGGCGAGTGACGTACCGATACGTCACTCTGCCTGGCCGGGGCTGACCGCCGCAGTATATAGTCGTGCGGCGGTCGGCAACCGGTTAAAGGGTAACACTACTATAAATTAGGTTGAGGTTAACTGCCCCCCGATTGGCCCATTGCCTTTTACTAAGTCTGTAGGCCACAGATTACTAGAAGAAGGAGCAAGGCGCCTCTAAGTGCAGTAACTCAGGTTTATTTTCAAGGAAAAGGGTTAAAAGCACTTACAAAATAGCAAGCTGTAGCAGGTAAAAAAGAGCTGAGGTGATCCAAGATGACAACCGGAACCTGAGGAGCCACTGCTCTGATGAGCAGACATCCGGGACTCCACTTCCTGTGTGGGTGTTTTCTATACAGCATCCGGCATAGGGCTCCTAGCAACTATTCAGAGACGCAGGCGGCCATTATCCGATGATGTGGGTGGATGGGCGGTTACATGTTTCGGAGCATACGCGGCTCCTTCGTCAGACCTCCACCCGCTGAAGATCGGCGAACAGTTTTATGGGCAGACACGGTCATAGATGGGAGGGGCCAATGCAATACAGCTGGAGAAAGAGCTGGCTAAAGCTGTAAAACAGATGTAAAAGCTTTTACAGATTTTATATCTGTAGCACTTGTTTTTACTTTATGAGTTAACATGTCTGTCTTATGTGAACATCATGCCGATAGTTTGGCCAGATAAATCAGGGGAAGTGGCACATGAGGGAGGAAATATCATGAACTTGGCTTTGGATAGGTTGAGTTTGAGGAAGTGATGTGACATCCAGGCTGATATGTCTGTTAGTAAATTGGTGTTGCGTAAGGAGGCAGATGGAGTCAGTTGGGGGTGATTTTGAGAGGTGATTTTGGGTGTCGTCAGTGTACAGATGATACTGAAAGCCATGGGAGGCAATCAACTGACTCAGGGAGGAGAAGTAGATTTATAAAAAGAGAGATCCAAGAAAAGAACCTTGGAAGAAGAGAGGAGGAAGTAGAGTGGTAAGTGACACTGAAGGAGCGGTGGGATAGGTAGGATGAGAACCAGCAAAGAGTAAAGTCACGGAGATGAAAGGAGTGGAGTTTTTTGAGGAGGAGGGGGTGGTCCACTGTATCAAAGGCAGCAGAGAGGTCAAAGAGAAGAATGATTGTACCTGTGGACATCGGGTGTTGAGTGGGGGAGGTTTCTGTGCATTGGAGATCTCATAAATTGTATCAATCTTATTTTTGAAGTGATTGGGCAGTGAGTGGGTTAGAGGGTGGAGGCAGTGGAGGACAGAGTAGTGTGTTAAAGGTAGAGAATAGTTGACGGGGACTGGATGATAATGTGTTAATAAGCATGATAAAATAGGTTTGTTTGGCAGTGTGGAAGCAGGAAGGCAGATTTATATTGGTTGAAGTCTTCCTGGGACTTAGTCTTCTGCCACAGACCCTCAAGAGTGCGGCTGCGTTTTGTGAGACTTTTGTTGTCATCTGTTTGCCAGGTTGTAGCAGTCACGGCCTGATTCTGTGTGTAGTGAGGGGGGTGAGCTTGTCTAGGAATGATGACAGTGAGCTGTTATAGATAAAAGTGGCTAGATTAGGGCAGGAAAGGGTGAGATTTTGAGTGATTTTGAGGGGCGTGTGGACGTTGCGTCTGGTACCGCCGACGCATTTTGTCATCAGTTGACGTCGTCTCTCGGGAGCAGACAATGTCAACTGATGACAAAACGCATCGGCGGTACCAGACGCAACGTCCACACACCCCCTTCCGTGCCGGTTAGTGCTTTCCATCTGTAATGAAGACGCGGAACGCCGCGATCGGATCTCCAGCCTCACATTTTTACGTGCTTGTCTGTTTCTGGATTAGTTTTTTAATAAATCTTGTTGGAAATCTTTATGGGATTACGCTATGGTGTTTGTCATATATCTTCCATACATACCCGCATCTGTTTGGCCATTTGAATATACCGTGGAGACCGAACTTCCCAGGTGCTGTTTGGTGATTTTGGAGTCTACCCTTACACCCATATGCCTGTGGGGCCATTTATTAACTTGATTGGCCATACCGTTCTGGTAAGCAGCCTCCTATATTACTGCACTGTGTCCCCCACCTACCTTTTCCCCATGGTTGTCACCAGAGGAGCTTTCTCAAACAAGCCTCCTTCCTGGATGAGATTACACATTTTTTTACTGGGACTTTTTGTGCACTTTTGGAACTTTCTTGGAGCTTTAGCACACACTATATTTATATTTATTCTTTGATCTTCACAGATTTTTTGTGTATGTTATTTATTATATTATTATTATTATGTTCATTGCATTCACATGTGATATTATGGTTTAGCGCTACACTTTATTTTTTTATTAATGTGTACATGATATTGGCGCTTGTCCGCAGCTTGCCATGAGATCATCAGAATTAATGTATGTATTCTTTCATTTATTAAAATGTAGGTGTAGGGATGGGTGCAGGGAGACGGAAGGAAAAGGAATGGATGGGTTTTGCAACCTAGAGTTAAACTTTAAAATATTGTTGTTTAAACTATGAAAGAGTTAAAGTATAACTAAAGCCACAATTTTATTTCTTCTAGTTTTGAATAGAGTAGGATATGATGACAAAATGCCAAAAATGAGAGGAAATCTCTTATTAGACAGCTGTCATCAGAACAGGTGTCCCCACTGGAATATTTCCCTTCTATTTCTTATAAAATGGAGTGACTGTAAAATGTTAGATTTCCCACTACTTTCTATCTCTTTAGTCCTTATTAGGGATGGGCTGTGTGTTCGAGTTGAAGGTAAGTTCGCCCATTGTGAGCGCCCCATAATGCACTGCACTGTTGCAGTGCATTGATTGCTGATGATTGGCCAAAGCATGCACCTGACCTGTATGCTTTGGCCAATCACAGGACAATTCACTGTAAGAGCCATGATTGGCAAAAGGCCTTTGGCCAATCATGGCTCAGGGGCTAAGTCCACGCCCTACACTATATAAGGCTGCTGCTTAAGGCCCCTTTCACACATACGGTCCATTTAGTTCATCAGTTTTCCATCCATTTTTCATCCATTTTTCATCTGTTTTTCATCAGTTGTTATCCGTTTTTCATCCGTTTTTCGTCAGTTGTTATCCGTTTTTCATCCGTTTTTCGTCAGTTGTTATCCGTTTTTCATCCGTTTTTCGTCAGTTATCTGTTTTTCATCCGTTGTCATCCGTTTTTCATCCGTTTTTCGTCCGATCCGTTTTTTTTGACGGATAGGGCATTCATACGTTCAAAAAAACGGACATTGACGGAAGCGGATGAAAACGGATCTTAACTGATGATCATCCGTTGTCATCCGTTTTTACATAGAGATACATTGATGTCCGTTTTTCATCCGTCAACGGATGGATGAAAAACGGACAAACGGACAGCATGTGTGAAAGGGGCCTAAATGGCAGCCGTGTATAGTGTGAGAAAATAGAGATTAGGCAGGTAGTTTGTGGATAGTGTGTTCAATCAGATAAATGCAGTCAGCGTAGTATATAGGAACACCCCATTTTTAAAATGTATAGATATGTTTTAGTTCTGGGTCCCGTCTCCGTGCTCCCCAAGTTTGGTGTCCCTGTCACTTATAGTTCAGGAGCAGTGCCATATCAAGCTGACCAAGATTTCCTATAGATGCCAATATTAACCACTTTTGAACCGGAAGGATTTACCCTCTTAATGACTTTTTGCGATACAGGACTGCATTACATTAACTGACAATTACGCGGTCATGCGATGCTGTATCCTAATTAAATTGATGTACTTTTTTCCCCCAAAAATAGAGCTTTCTTTTGGTGGTATTTGTTCACCTGTGCGATTTTTATTTTTCACGCTATAAACAAAAAAGTGCAACAATTCTGAAAATAAAAACAATATTTTTTACTTTCTGCTATATGACATTCCAAATAAAATTTTTTTTTAAATCAAATGTTTTCATAATTTTAGGCCAATTTGTATTCTGCTACATATTTTTGGTCAAAAAAATCCTTATATGTGTATATTGACTGGTTTGCGCAAAAGTTATCGCGCCTACAAACTAGGGGAAATATTTATGTCATTTTTATTTATTTTTTCACTAGTAATGGTGGTAATCTGCGATTTTTAGCGGGAGTGCGACATTGCGACGGACAGATTGGAAACCTAACTGACATTTATGACACATTTGGGGGGACCAGTGACATTACTACAGTAATCCGTACTAAAAATATGCACTGTTACTGTACTAATGACACTGGCAGGGAAGGGGTTAACACCAGGGGCGATCAAAGGGTTAAATGTGTGCCTAGGGGGTGCTTTCTAACTGTGGGGGGTGGGCTTGCTGCATGAACACAGAGACCTATGTTCCCAAATAAGAGGAGCACAGAATCCCTGTGTTCATAACTGACAGAATACCGGTCTGCCTGGGCTGTGGTTGTCGGGGTCTGTGGGTGGGGGCTTATCGGTATCTGGAAGCCCCCTTTAATAAGGGGCCCCAAGATATCACCCCCCCCCCCCCCGTGTGAATGGGTATCGAATACCTGTACCCATTCACCAAAAAAAGTGTAAAAAGTAAAAACCACAGGAGACAGTTTTTGCCAAGTTTTTTTTAAAAAGAAAAAAGCATAGTGTCCCTCGATGTAAATCCATCGTCAATCACGACGCCCGCCAGACCCGAAAAGTAGAAAAAATTAAAAAACGCTTCACCTCCTAAGAGGCTACCCACCATATGCCCCCTCTCGGGAGCAGGCAATACGGTAAAGCCACAAGCACGCTTTTCTTTAGAAATGTCAGTATTGCTGCAGCAGGCTCCATACATCGTACAGGTGTGCTACTTTACAGCCATGGGAACCCCCCAGGCACAATATTTAAAGGATTTTTTCATTTTTATTGTTTCACTTTATACATCATTAAAATCACTGCTCCTTTAAAAACGATTGTTTGAAAAAAAAAAAATTTGCATTGATACATGTCCCCCAGGGCAGTACCCAAGTCCCTATACACTTTTTTATGGCAAAAACATGCATATAAGTCTTTAACAATCAAAAAGGACAGATCCTGCACATGCTGATATACAACAAGTACAAAGAGGAGTACTTCACCAGCCCATGGCGCTGTCCATGTGTTCACCTCCTTTGTTTGTATGTTTTTTAGCTGAAATGTCCTGGTTGCTGCTGCTCCTCTCTCACTCCACTGAGGGGGGGGGGGGGGGGGGGCAGATCAAAACAATTCAAATCTGTAAAGAAAAGCGCATGCAACCTCGGGCAATAACGCTTTAATAAAGGACAACAACACAGTACATTGGAATTGCACTCACACTTTTCCTTTAAGACAATCGCTTTACAGCATTCCAACAGGAGCTACTGGCTCCTCCCGTCCCTCCAGATGGTGACTCTGCGGTCTCCTCATTCGCGGCTGCCGCCACTGTATCCCCGCTCTCCTTCACTTCCTGTGTTGCCTGGTCACCGGATGCCGGTTCTAGTGCGCCTGCGCACTATACCAACGTAATCTACGGCGCCTCAGGAGAGCCTCAGCCAAAGCCGGAGCCACAAGTTGTACGGAGCTGCGAGGTGGGAGATTCAAGACACGGGTTCACTGCCTCTGCTGTTACTACGGACAACGCGTTTCGGAGGCGGAGCCTCCTTCCTGAGGTCCTGAGGAAGGAGGCTCCGCCTCCAAAACGCGTTGTCCGTAGTAACAGCAGAGGCAGTGCACCCGGGTCTTGAATCTCCCACCTCGCAGCTCCGTACAACTTGTGGTTTCGGCTTTGGCTGAGGCTCTCCTGAGGCGCCGTAGATTACGTTGGTATAGTGCGCAGGCGCACTAGAACTGGCATCCGGTGACCAGGCAACACAGGAAGTGAAGGAGAGCGGGGATACAGCGGCGGCAGCCGCTAATGAGGAGACCGCAGAGTCACCATCTGGAGGGACGGGAGGAGCGAGTAGCTCCTGTTGGAATGCTGTAAAGCGATTGTCTTAAAGGAAAAGTGTGAGTGCAATTCCAATGTACTGTGTTGTTGTCCTTTATTAAAGCGTTATTGCCCGAGGTTGCGTGCGCTTTTCTTTACAGATTTGAATTCATATAAGTCTTTAAAATGAGGACTTTTGATTTTTCATGTTCATGTCCCATAGACTTTAATAGAGTTCACATAGAACTTTTTCTCTGTTCGAGATGTTCTGGTGCGAACCGAACAGGGGGGATGTTCGGTCCATCCCTTGTCCTAATGGTCACCAGGACAAATAAGGGTATATTAAAAGGAGTCCTACTGTAGCAATGATTTGCTTGTTTTTTTGTTGTTTTTTTTTTTTTTTTTAATGTTTGGTGGTTTGTTTTTTTAAAATTGGTGGTCAGTAGGGATGAGCACAGTGTTTGGTCGAACATTCATGGAGTTCAGTGTGGACAAATGTGACAACTTCTGACTGCCAATGGTTGCAAAGGAAGCAGCGGCTGCAAGAATCCTTACCAAGCACCGACTTCACCCAGTCCATTCACATAAATGACCAAGAATCCATGGCTATGTACTATAAGCAAATAGGCAGGGAATGGCATGGGTTACATCATTGTCTAAAAAAAGGCCATATAGCCATGTTTGGGCAATGATGTTATCACTCACCCAGCTGTCAATGGCTGCCAAGTAAGCAGCAGCTGCTTGCATCGCCCATGTCCTTACCAACCACTGACATCACCTGACCCATTTTGTAAGCAAATGGTTGGAGAATGGAGCGTTACATCATTGCCTAATTATACCCACATGGCCATATTAGGGCAATCACATTGCCCAAAAATGGTCAAGGCCCTATTTGAGCAATGATGCCACCACTATTCCCCGCCCCTTCCTTTATATAGCTGATGACAGCTCATGGAGCTAGTGTTACAACTGGCATTGGTCATGTGACAATGGATTTACAACAATGGACTTTTTTTTGAGGATTTTCTTTTTTTTTTTAATAAAGGACCTGACAAATGTTTGGGTGTCTTTGATTCTAGGTGACATATTTTTTGGTGAATGAGTAGGGGTACTATGTACGCCATACTTATTCACATGGGTGGGGTGGTATTTGGGGGCCCCTCCTTAAAAGGGGCTTCCATATTCCAATAAGCTCCCTACCACAGACCCCCACAACCACCAGGCAAAGATTGTGGGATGAGGCTCTTCTCCTCCTCAACATGGGTACTTTGCCAAGGTGCCCCCCCCCCTATGTCTGGGGCATGTGGCCTGGTATGGTTCAATAGTGTAGATGCTTGCCCCACTTTTTTCCTGGCCAGCCAAGCTACATGCTTACAATAAATGTTTGGTATATATTTTTTAGGAGACCTCACACATTTTGTTTTGCATAATCCCTCTTAAAATCTGCACCAGAAGGGTCTGGTATACATTTTCTTGGGGACTTCATTTTTTTTGCATGAGATACCCCTTTAAAGTTCATACTAAGCTCAAAGAATCTTTGAGGGGGGATCTATGCATTTTTTTTTTCAGTCTTGCTGTGGGATGTGCAACAGCAAAAATGGCATTTACAAAGCGAAAAAAATGGAACAGTTGAAACTGGCAAATAAAACTGCATTGCCGGCTTTTATTTAGCCCTACTACAAGAAAGCATTTTTAGTTTCCCTGGAGCTCAGCTCAGATAAAAAATTGCTAGGAGGTAGAGTTTTTCAGTAGGAGGGACCACACATGTCCTCATTCTTCTCAAATTTTTGTAATTCTGTGTAAACTGTTTGAGACACATGTGCAATGCATTGTCAGTGTAGCACCCTCCTAGGTAGGTGCAGTGGTTCTCAACTCCAGTCCTCAGGACCCACTCACAGGCCAGAGTTTAAGTATTACCTTGGGGAGATGCAGACTAGAGTACTGCAATCACTGAGCAGCAAATTATATCACCTGTGATGTATTTCAGTTATCATGCAAACCTGGCCTGTTAGTGGGTCCTGAGGACCGGAGAGAAAGTATAGTTTTGGCTCTGTCTGCCTATCAGAGGAGCAGCAGGGAAATCTATATTGTTTTCTCAAGAAGTCAGGGATGAAGGCAATTTCTTAATCCCTGTATGTGGAAAATAATATAAAAATTCTATATTGCTTTCTGCTTACCGAAGAGCAGGATCTGTGAGTTAGGTCTGCTCATAGTGCTCAGTGTGTGATTCATCTGGTCTAGGGAGTGTTTCACACTGGTCTAATAGGGAGGCATATTGGACAGTGGAGGACATCTGACCAATGGGTACACAGGCTTTGATACAGCCCCAGTGATTTGCACAAACTGATTGTCTCGGCGCATTATGGGGTGTGGTATAAAAGCCAGGAGCACATGTGCTGCGGGGTCTTTGACTGGTGAGCAGAGTCCTGTGAAGAGGGTGACGGTTGTCTCCTCCTCTGTAGCAGTGGCACGTGGTCACAGGCAGTCCGTCTGGGGACCAGAAGGAAGGAGCTGAACCCCGAGGTCCATGAGAGCCGACTAGAGGGGTAGAGACACTGGAGACCCTCGAAAAACAGTATCGTGAGTAAAGGGGATCATGTCTAGGGGCCTGACTTGAGGGGAACCACCCCAGTGTAGAATAGTCAGAGGACTGGTGTCAGTAGGTGGAGTGAAAGGGGGTACTAGGTGTGTATCACAAAGATAATTCATCCTAACAAGTCATCTACACAGAGACTTAATCTTAAATTCATCTAAGTGGCAAGGTGAATCAGCAGCCTGGCTGCAACTTTAGACAGGAGTCCTCATCTACTGTGAATAGTTTGAGTTGGAGTATCCCACTCTTCCCTTCTCCTAACCCTAATTTAAACCAAACCACAAAAACAACTACCTCCCTTAGACCAGTGATGGCGAACCTTGATACCCCAGATGTTTTTGAACTACGTTTCCCATGATGCTCATGCACTCTGCAGTGTAGTTGAGCATCATAGGAAATGTAGTTCCAAAACATCTGGGGTGCCATGGTTGGCCATCACTGCCCTAGACTGTTCATTGACTGAGCCAGAGAGTGAAGAGTTAAATTGTGCATGCTGCGGTTGCTATCAGTAACCCCGGGGGATCCCAAGGTGAACAATCCAGCAGTCCTCAAGGGGGCAGTGCTACATCTGTATGATAATGAGAATGGAGCCAAGGTCATGGAACTCCAGTATGCATGTGTGAAAGTGGCCCACCCAATTGCCAAACAGAGACGATTCCAAAACTGGAACAACTGCTGGATAACATTATAATGGTGGCAATGGAGTGATGGCAGCAGATGTGGGACTTCAGCACAAGAGAAGAGCACACTGGGAGATAAGTCTGCCATAGTGTGCAACTACGTTGCACATACTTGCATGTTATTGCAAGCAGAGATGTAGAGTAACTAAGTAGAACTACTTCACTACTGTACTTAAGTACCGAAAGGCGATATCTATACTTTCCTAGAGTAGAATTTTTTTCTCCTACTTCCACTTTTACTTCACTACACTTTTTCGATGATTTCAATACTTCTACTCCGATATTTTTTTTTGTGCTGCATAGTTACTAGTTACTATTATAAAAATTACCACTGCCAGACAGTAGATGGCAGGTTTCATGAAGTTCAAAAAAATGTGTATAATGTCATGTGTAAATCAGCGCATACTAAAATAAATGCTACTGTATGTATAAATAAAATGGCCTACATATCTGCTGTTAAGGGGAAAGAGAACCTCCCTCAACCAAGGAGAGTCACAAGCGTACATAGACATTTTTTCTGGTAAGAGGCTGATTTTTCTTTGTTTACTGGAAGTTGAGAGCACAGGTTTTGCAGTTTTGTTTCACTGGAAGAGTCTATTTGGATATTATTTTGCACTTACCTTCATCCGCCGGGTAAGGGGGAAATCCACAAGGTGGTGGGAGTCTGCACCTATTATTTGGAATAGGTCCTGTTTGATTCCTGCACCTTTGAAAATATATTCATCTTGTTTTGTCACATATATATGGTATTATGACATTATATATATGGACTTTTTATTGACTTTGATTTCATACACTCTTCCTTTATTTCATTATTGGAATATATTGTTGTATATCACATTGGTTTATATATGATTTTGCGCACCAATAAGCTGTGGAGAAAAAAAAACATGCAGGGAAGAGAAGGAGGGATGCTTTAAAGGGGGAAGGGAGGGACATACTGTATCTGTTTTTGTTTACAAAAAGTTACAGCCAAAGGAATTGTGATTGTCCTTTAGGTAAATCATTTGAAGTAATAAAAAACAATATGATGTTCAAACTTTTGACTTCTTTCTTTAATAACTACATAACACAGTACTTGTACTTTTACTTTCAGTACTTGAGTTGCACATTTTTTAAAAAAAACTACTTGCAATACTTAAAGTGGAGTTCCACCCATTTTTGGAACTTTAGATCTTTGTAATCCCCTTTAAAATGGCTTTTACCAATGGAAATTTTTTTTTTTTTTTTTTGCTAGTAAATACCTTAATTTTGGCTTTATTCCTCCTCTCCTCACTTCCTGGTCCGATCGGCGATGACGTCATTCGGCGATCCGCAGTGTCTGCTGGGATGTATTCTACTTGCAGTAGCTGTATCTGTACTGAGCCGTGCCTGCCCCGCCTCCTCTCATTGAATTGCATTGTATGAATGTATTAAGGCTGTTCTCTGCCCAGCCTCCGCCCCGCCTCCTCTCATTGAATTGCATTGTATGAATGTATTAAGGCTGTTCTCTGCCCAGCCTCCGCCCCGCCTCCTCTCATTGAGTTGTATTGAGAGGAGGCGGGGCGGAGGCTGGGCAGAGAACAGCCTTAATACATTCATACAATGCAATTCAATGAGAGGAGGCGGGGCGGAGGCGGGGCAGGCACAGCTCAGTACAGATACAGCTACTGCAAGTAGAATACATCCCAGCAGACACTGCGGATCGCCGAATGACGTCATCGCCGATCGGACCAGGAAGTGAGGAGAGGAGGAATAAAGCCAAAATTAAGGTATTTACTAGCAAAAAAAAAAAAAAAAGTTTCCATTGGTAAAAGCCATTTTAAAGGGGATTACAAAGATCTATGTATTCCAACCTATTAAAAATGGGTGGAACTCCGCTTTAAGTACAAAATATGTTGAATACTTTAGTACTTCTACTCAAGTCACTTTTTGGTAGAGCACTTCCACTTCTACTCAAGTCACTTTTTGATCGAGCACTTGTACTTTTACTCAAGTATGGGTTTCGAGTACTTTATACAAGTGTGATGGCAAGTACTTTCCTGCTGGAGGTAACGTTCTTCTCTACATTTTTTTCCTAGTTCCTTTAAATTAAACACATTGCTTTTAAATGTTTTATCCATGTACATGTCTTCTAAAGATGCAACATCAGGCCGATATTTCCCCTAGATACAATGTACTGTATGTCACTTATAATGAAGCCTGTGTTTTAACCTTAATTGCGGTTTTTCCAAATATGTTTATGAAATAATAGCTGTTCCTCAATAAGCGGAATGCATGTCATTTGTGAGATGAAAGGCCTTTTCACAGGACAGGTTGGTAAGGATGTCATGTAGAACCTCACTTTAATCATGTGTGCTGTCATTTTCCAGGATAACAAATACCACAATCCAATATTCTCCATTAACTATATTGCTGCTTAAGCTGAAACCTCCTTAATAAATGTTCAAACCAAATTCAGTCTTCAATGGAAATTGGATAAGTCGTGTTACACATTAGTTAATAGTTGAATCCTAATGACACACCAAGAATAGACATTTGAGTGGTGAACTTTTCCCTGATCTAATACAGGTACTCGTGTGTCCACTGGAAATGATTGACTCTGCACTTAATGACATCGATGAAGATGAAGAAAAAAAAAGAAAAGTTTGTCCCTAGGGAAAGTGCTGACTTTGGAATCCTGAAGACTCTTAGTGGTGGTCCTATATCCTTCCCAACACAGAGTTTATTCAGTACGGCAGTCTAAAGGGCACTCATTTTTGGTAGCAACCAAAGTTCACCGCTTATCGGATTAGAGAAGAAACAGAAGTGAGCATCGCTCAAAGCCACATCACTCTACCACTAAAGCTGAACTCCAGCCATACATTCAGGCTCCTGTACTGAAAATGCTTAGAATGAATTCACTGCACACCATGAGCTTCTCAAAGTGTGCATTAGAAGCTGCAACAAGTCAGACAGACACTTGCTAAATGATGTAGGACATCACTTTCTGGTCAAAGGATGTCCTACATCATTTAGCTCTTTCACCCCAGCCTGACTGCACCACTCCCGCCCTATTTATTTATTGGATTTTGGTTCTATTAAATGTAGCCCTACCCCCGCAGGGGCTGCTGGTAACTAGCTCTTCTATTTTTGCACAGCCAGGCAACATGCATTTTACTCTTGCATCCAAACACCAGAAGCCCTTTGGCTTTGTTTTTATGTTTTATTAGGGGTAACAATTTGGATGCGGTGAAGGGATTTATGAGATGCCCGACTTGAATCAAAGAACAACAAAAAGGGGGACAGCGTCATCCTTTGTATAAAAGGTCTTAGACCGATTTCCTTCCTTTACACACACAGTCTTTTGTGGATTAGTAGCAAAAGTCCATTACAGACTAGGAGCTCTCAGCCCCTCATAAAAATTGCACAAAAATGCAGAGTTGTATAAAGTACTCGAAACCCATACTTGAGTAAAAGTACAAGTGCTCGATCAAAAAGTGACTTGAGTAGAAGTGGAAGTTCTCGATCAAAAAGTGACTTGAGTAGAAGTGGAAGTTCTCGATCAAAAAGTGACTTGAGTAGAAGTACTAAAGTATTCAATATTTTTTGTACTTAAGTATTGCAAGTAGTTTTTTTTTAAATTTTGCTACTCAAGTACTGAAAGTAAAAGTACCAGTAGTTTTGAAAAAAAAAATTGCTACTCAAGTATTGAAAGTAAAAGTACAAGTACTGTGTTATGTAGTTATTAAAGAAAGAAGTCAAAAGTTTGAACATCATATTGTTTTTTATTTGTTCAAATGCAGCTTTTATTTATACATACAGTAGTATTTATTTCCGTATGCGCTGATAATACACATGTTTTGAGCTTCATTAAACCTGCCATCTACTGTTCTAGCAGTGGTCATTTTTATAATTGTAACGAGTAACTATGCAGCACAAAAAAAAAATATCGGAGTAGAAGTATTGAAATCATTGAAAAAATGTAGTGAAGTAAAAGTGGAAGTAGGAGAAAAAAATTCTACTCTAGGAAAGTACAGATGCCGCCTTTTGGTACTTAAGTACAGTAGTGAAGTAATTCTACTTAGTTACTATACATCTCTGCAAAAATGAGGCAAAACTGCATGCAGGAGTACATCCTTTCCTAATGTGGAACTGCACTCAACTCCACTGCTTGCAGGCACTAACAGCCCTCCTGGCTGCTCTGAAGATCTCCCAGGGCAAGGTAATAAAAGGTTAAGCACAATGCTATCTTTTAGAAGGCTTGCTACATGTGGCAGTCTCTCCCCTTATAAGTCCCTGGGTGTGCTGATGTACTCACACTGTCCTCCTTGCTACCACTGTTCTCAGACAAGATTCCTGCTCAAACCGCAATGCTGGATGGATCTCCCTAAGCCAGCCTGAGCTAAGCCTGGAGACAAGGTCCCCCTAGACCTAGGGGGATCCCTGCTAGGCCACTAACAGCATCCTCAGCACTCCATCTTCCACCCGACCCCCTTGCTATCCTGACTCATCCAAATGTAAGGACTGACCCAGCCACCCTGCCAGGCCCTCTGCCTGGGGATTGGCCAAATTCCCTGAAGTGTGCAGATCAACCCTCCTGACCTCTGCCCACTAACTTCTAGAAGTTTTTCCAAACTTCCACATCCAGGGGGAGGCATCAGAGACCTGAATCTGTGAGTCATTTAGCCTGACTTGCAGTAACCCGGACCCATATTCAGACTCACTTTACCATGAGTCAATAAATTTGCCTGCACTATACTAGTAGCTCACATGTGGGGCATTATCAAACCTGGTCTGCATGGAAATGCAATCTGCCTAGAAATGCCCACTCCTCCAAACTAACACCCACCCTTGAAGGAATTTTGATATTTATATTAGTGAAAAAACCTGCGCTACGTGTATCTGTGCTCTTAAATTGATAAATTACTGTTGCTGCTGTTCATCACACAGTGAAAATTTATAAACCATAATCCACAGCGCAAATACAGTGCCACTTATAGTGCAATTATGACATATTATGTGCAAAAAAGAAAAAACAATGGCTAGTGGAAGTCCATCAATTTAAAAAATGTGCGTATGTGCCAAAACTTTCCACCGCTAATCGGACGTGACGTCACTGAGGAACCTGCATTGACGCTGTTTTGACACGTTTCACCCCTCCCACAGGGCGATATCAAAGACTTTGATAACGTCCTGTGGGAGGGGCAAGACACATCAAGGCAGATTCCGGTTCCTCAGTGACGTCACATCTGGTTAGCGGTGGAACGCAGACCACGCTTGTTCCTGGATTAGGTGAACGGAACGAATACCCTCTTTGGGTTGAACAGATTGTATGTGACAAATTGCGATTTTAACTCTGGAACACTGTAAGTGTATTTTTTTATGCATATACAAATAAAAATAACGTATTGCACTACTTGGATTCTCTCTCTTCTATTTGCGAGTGGTGATCTCATAAAGACTCATAGGAATTGTCCACTCTCTACTTACCAGAACAACAGTTTTGGCACAGAAGCATTTTTGAATAATTTGATGGACTTTCACTGGTTACTTGCTTGTTTTGTATATTGTGTAGCACTGTCCCTATAGGGCTTGCTGTATGATGACTTGTTGGGCCTCCTCTAAATATCAGCACACAATCACGTAGGGTACAATTCACACATTCATCCTTACTCCCAATGGCTCGTTGCTCAGGGGTGTTGGATTTTTGGTTTTTATATTGGAACTTGGATGGGAGAAGGGAATAGTGGGATACTCCAACTGGAACTATGTACATTGGATAAGGACAACTCTTACTTTGCCTCACCAGGTTGCTTGTGGAAGCAGCTGCACTGCTTGAACCATACTGACACATGTATGGAAAGGGTTAAGTCTCCTTGCTATCTCTCTCCAGCAAAAGACTTGGTGATCTCCATTCTCTTCAGGACACTCACTAGCATCCCCTTTATTGACACCTGTCCACTGACTCTTCTAGCTGCAGGGGTGGCCCCCCTCAGGTCAGGCCCCCTGACACAGATCTGTACTCACTGAACTGCAGAATTAGATCCTTTAGTGTATCCCCCTTCCAGTCAGCTTCACAGGACTTTTGGGTTCAGTTCCTCTCTAGGCCCTCAGGCGACTACCTGAAGCTGCATGGCACCTCCACAGAAGAGGAGGCAGTCGTCCCCTCCCTTCAGGACTCCGCTATCCAGACAAAAGACCCTGAGCACATGTGCGCCTGCCATTTATACAGTATCCCAGCATGCACTGAGTCACTTTCCTCTGCCAAATCACCAAGGCTGAATCAAACCCCTGGGCATTCATTTGTCAGGTTCGCGCTCACTAACAGATTCTGCTCTCTGGTAGGCAGAGAATAATATAAATTTACCTGCAGCCCTCTGGCAAGCAGAGAGGAATCAAAACTATACTATACTTTCTCTCACTAGCACCTACCTAGGAGGGTGCTACATAACTCAAGAGCCAGCCCACTTCTTGCATCAGTGCTGAAGGCTCTTCCTGCTGGTTAATCCAACCAGCCATGATCTGCCTGATTTACATAGAGAAGTCTAACATGTTTTTAGCATGTTGATGAAGGGGTTGGGAGAAGCCAGGGAAGGCAAAAGGAATAAACGTCACCTTAAAGCCCATTAGGTTGGCAAAACACATTAGCGTGGGAGGATCCATGTGGGGCCCATTGTGTTCTAGTAAGGAAATCCCTCTCCTGTAGACACAGCAGTAAGTAAGAGAAAACCTCTTCAAAGTGAGGGAAATCCCTTCTTAGACAATTGTTGCTAGCTATCACAAGTGTCTCTGTTTAAAGGTTTCCCCTCTATTCCTGTTCTGGAGTCAACTTAAAATGTTAAATTTCCTTTCTGCCCTTGAGATAATAGTCAGCAGGACAAATACAAAATTGACAAAGGCTCTAACCCCTCACCGGTATTTAAAAAAAAAAAAAAAAGTTTGGGTTTTAAACACACTTTAATGAATCAACCTCATGGAGTCCATGACACCCTATAATAGAAGAGAACCCAGTTTTTGGGGCACCTATATGAAGGGATAAATTATGTTGAGCTGAGTACAGTACACAGTTTGATTGCACAATCATAAAGCAAACAATGAGAGTTGTAGAGGGTCCTAACCCTGTTGCAAAAACTTTTTCTTAGAAAGCGAAGTCTGTGGAAAATATATAATTAAAGGTGTGTGAAATTTGAAATAAGGAATTTGTATATTGAAATTTTTCAGTACATGTATACAGTTATTGGAATGCAACATCTTTTACAATATTGGTCCTTTAAAGTAGTTCTTGCATCAAAAGTCCACTTATTTTGTACCCCTTTTACCCATAAAAAATAAATAAATAAAACAAAGAAAAAAAAAAAAAAACCCCATCCCACCTCCCTTTTTGCCCCACCTTCCAGTCACTTCATATAGGTGAGGTTAATGTCATTGGGCTTTCTTCCAGGATCATGGGACTGCTGAAGAGCCCAAATTATTCCAGAATTCACTCCAGCACTGTGCAGAACCATCTTCCGACAAAATACAGATCTTCAGCTTAGGTGAGTTTGCCAAAAACAAGAGTATCAAGTATTTTCTACTTTATTTTTTTTGTTTTTTCCTAATTATTTTTTTGTTTTTGTGCATTTTATTTTACATGGCCTACGAAATAGATGGACCTTATATTTTGATAGTGCTGGGCTTTCTAATGAGAAAAGCAAGCTTTACAAATAGGGGGTCATAAATGCAACTTACAGTATCTCACAAAAGTGAGTACACCCCTCACATGTTTGTAAATATTTTATTATATCTTTTCATGTGACAACACTGAAGATATGACACTTTGCTACAATGTAAAGTAGTGAGTGTACAGATTGTATAAGAGTGTAAATTTTCTGTCCCCTCAAAATAACTCAACACACAGCCATTAATGTCTAAACCACTGGCAACAAAAGTGAGTACACAGTGAAAATGTCAAAATTGGGCCCAATTAGCCATTTTCCCTCCCCGGTGTCATGTGACTCGTTAGTGTTACAAGGTCTCAGTGTTATCGCTCTCACTCTCTCACACTGGTCAATGGAAGTTCAACATGGCACCTCATGGCAAAGAACTCTCTGAGGATCTGAAAAAAAGAATTGTTGCTCTACATAAAGATGGCCTAGGCTATAAAAAGATTGCCAAGACCCTGAAACGGAGCTGCAGCATGGTGGCCAAGACTATACAGCGGTTTAACAGGACAGGTTCCACTCAGAACAGGCCTCGCCATGGTCGACCAAAGAAGTTGAGTGCACATGCTCAGCATCATATTCAGAGGTTGTTTTTGTAAAATAGACGTATGAGTGCTGACAACATTTCTGCATAGGTTGAAGGGGTGGGGGGTCAGCCGGTCAGTGCTCAGACCATACGCTGTACACTGCATGAAATTGGTCTGCATGCCTGTCATCCCAGAAAGAAGCCACTTCTAAAGACGATGCACAAGAAAGCCAGCAAACAGTTTGCTGAAGACAAGCAGACTTAGGACATGGATTACTGGAACCCTGTCCTGTGGTCTGATGAGACCAAGATAAACTTATTTGGTTCAGATGGTGCCAAGCGTGTGTGGCAGCAACCAGGTGAGGAGTACAAAGACAAATGTGTCTTGCCTACAGTCAAGCATGGTGGTGGGAGTGTCATAGTTTGGGGCTGCATGAGTGCTGCCGACACTGGGTAGCTCCAGTTTATTGAGGGAACCATGAATGCCAACATGTACTGTGACATAATGAAGCAGAGCATGATCCCTGCCCTTCAGAGACTGGAACGCAGGGCACTATTCCAACATGATAACAACCCCAAACACACCTCCAAGACAAACACTGCCATGCTAAAGAAGCTGAGGGTAAAGGTGATGGACTGGCCCAGACCTAAACCCTATTGAGCATCTGTGGGGCATCCTCAAACGGAAGGTGGAGGAGCACAAGGTCTCTATCATCCACCAGCTCCGTGATGTTATTATGGAGAAGTGGAAGAGGACTCCAGTGGCAACCTGTGAATCTCTGGTGAACTCCATACCCAAGAGGGTTAAGGCAGTGGACACTGGAAAATAATGGTGGCCACACAAAATATTGACACTTTGGGCCCAACGTGGACATTTTCACTTAGTGGTGTACTCACTTTTGTTGCCAGCGGTTTAGAAATTATTGGCTGTGTGTTGAGTTATTTTGAGGGGACAGCAAATTTACACTGTTATACAAGCTGTACACTCACTACTTTACATTGTAGCAAAGTATTATTTCTTCAGTATTGTCAAATGAAAAGATATAATAAAATATTTACAAAAATGAGAGGGGTGTACTCACTTTTATTAGATACTGTAGAAAAAATGTTTTCTCTTTTTTTTTTTTAATAAAAGTTTTATAATAAAAAAATAAACATTTAGAGTATCGGTTTATAAAAAAAAAATGTATTACCAAGAAAACATTTTTACTTCACTTTACTTTATTCCTTTTTAAATTTCCCCCGCTTCCATAATGTCCAGTGTAAAGTATTTGCTGGTGAACATAAACCTCTTATTATTCCTCTATGACAGCAATAGATTGAAAATCTCCAGATTATAGTTTTGGCTCATATATCCCTATTACATGCTGTGGGTTCAGAGCTTGGCTAAAAACAGATGGCCGGCACCCACGGGACGCATTGCACTAAGGAAGGGTCAAGAAGACAGCAATTACTTTCCATGCAGTTTATGGCTCTGCTGTGGAGAAGTTAGCATTAACAGTGAAATTAGGAAACAAGAGTAATCTGGACTATTTAAATGTGTTAAATTTATAAAATGATAAATAACTAACACAAATATCCTGTGGAATTAACTGATCCATGCTTCATATTAATTGGCTGCCTGATTATCGGCCTGATCTATGGGAACCCAGACATAAGGGCTTGTAATTGTTTTGCAAATTCTAACTGAATGATATTTAGTTTGCTAAATCACTGTGTATCATAAACAAATGCCGTATTTATCCACTTGAGCTTCGCAAGATTTTACCCCAACGCTGTACCCAAACAAAATTTATATCATTTTTTCCCACAAATAGAGTTTTTTGATCACCATCGTGTTCTTGTTTCTTGTTTTTTTTTTTTTTTTTTTTTAATTACATAACATTTTACAATACATTTTACAATACATTTTATTATATATAAACATAAAAAGACCAAAACTTTTGAAAAAAAAACTATATTTTCTACTTTCTAATATGAAACATATCCAATAAAAAAATTAAAAAAATCAGATTTCTGCATAAATTTAGGCCAAAATGTATTGGCTCTGCTACATGTCTTTGGTAAAAAAGACAAGTTTATATGAAATTGGTTTGCGTGAAAGTTATAGCATCTACAAGCAATGGTATATATACTGGATTTTTTTTTTTAACCACCTCCTTAACAAGCCAATTGCGACACTTCACATGTAAAAATCAACATTTTTTTTTGCTAGAAATGACTTACATTATATATTATACATTATATATTTTTTTAGCTGAGACCCTATGGAATAAAATGGTGGGTGTTGCAATTTTTTATGTCGGTGCTTACGGTGCTTAAAATTCTCCATAGGCGACACTGTAAATGCCCTGACAGGCGACTAATTTAGAGTTGCAGGGGAGGTCCAGTACTAGAATTATTGCTCTCACTCTGACGTTTGCGACAATACCTCGAATCTCTTTGACCCCAAATCTCTCCTCTGGCCTCCCATGCAGCCGATCAGACACAGATTTGTCTGATCGGCTGCAATTGTGGCCGCTGGTGGCCAGGTAAACAAAGGGACGGAACCAGAAGTAACAAACTACTCGCCGCTCCAGGTTTCCAGGGTTACATATGGCACTTTTCCACTGCAAGTACCGGCTCGGCTCTACTCGGCCCTGCTTGGCCCGGTTTGCTTTTCCACTGCTGGTACCGCATGGTACAGTGTTGGAATGGTGCGGTATGGTTTGCTTTTCCACTAAAGTAGTACTAAAGTTAAGTGGGTGGGATAACAACGATTCTCTGACCAATCAGTGGCTAGTAGTGACTACATGCAAAGGATTGTGGGATATGGTACCGGGTATGGTACCTCTTGGAACCACAATCGAGTAGGTACTGTTTTTGAGAGCCGTACCGTGCGGTTCCATGTAGTGGAAAAGTGCCGCCGTACCGTACCGAACCGAACCGTTCCTACACCGTACCATGCGGTACCAGCAGTGGAAAAGCACAATGGAACCAAACTGTTCGGTTCCATACAGTGGAAAAGCGCCAATAGAGAGAGGAACGACGTCAGTACCTCTCTCTCTTTACAGGGCAGCCATTGCCCCTGGCCGCATCGCTCTCAGGCTCTGTGATGGGACCAGGAAGCCCGGACACATCCCCTGCCATATCCCCTTATTGGAGAATTATCCAAAAAAATTGATTAGTTAAACCCACAAGTAATTATTTTAACCACTGTTATTCCGTTTTATTGGCTTCTGACATTTAAAAATGGAGCAATCTAGAAATTGGATGAAAGGTTTAGCACTGGGAAACACTTTTTGAGAGATAAAAAGTGCATTTTATATACAACTATATAAATCAGACCAAAATGAGCAGCGGGTGCTGGCCATAAATCATTGGTAGGGACCTGCTGATTGGTTCGTGCTGCAGTGAATGGTAGCAGTCGGGTGGTTGCCCCCTACCCAGACGAAGCGTACATGTACATATAGAAGTGGGGCCACTCTGCCACAGTATATCTGCGGTAGGCAGTCCCTAAGTGTTTATTAACAATAAAAAAAGTACTTGTTTTAACTTTTTCTCATCTTTACTGGCACCCCAGTGCTGCTGATCTACACACTCCAGCAATAGCTACATGGCATTTCTCAGGGCCAAGTACCTGATGGTGGGAACAGAGGACAATGCCTTTGTAATGTGTCTGTCTCCTGCTCACTGGTGTCCATCCGGCACTCCTGCTCCGCTGCGGTCTACTGATGCTCTGTCGCTGTTTGATCCAAAGAGTTTGACCAGCTCTGCTGCTAGCAAGACCAAAAGTCACTTGTGCCACTCTGTACTCCTGCTCTACCTGTCTGCTCTATCTGGGGCCCCTAGTCAGAGGGGTAAGAGAGGCTTTCCTTATGATGTCAGGCTCTCCCACCAGGTACATGACACCGACTTTCATTAACCACTTGCCGACCAGCTGCAGCAGTTATATGGCGGCAGTCGGCAGGTACCTGTAAATCGCCGTACCTGTAGAACACGTGCGTGCGCCCACACGCCAGCAGGAACTCCGAGGCGCGGGGTCGGCGGCCACAATTGCCGCTGGGCCCCCGCGATTGCTCCCCGGGAAGAGAGAACGGCGGTCTGCTGTTGAAAACACAGCAGACCGTTGTTCTCTCTGCTATCAACACAGAGCCCCTGTTCTCCTGCTATTGAGGAACACAGGTCTCTGTGTTGATATTACAAGCCCATCCCCCCCCACAGTTAGAAAACACTCCCCTAGGCTCACACTTACCCCTTTGACCGCCCCTGGGTTAACCCCTTCCCTGCCAGTGTCATTATTACAGTAACAGTTCATATTTTTAGCACTGATTACTGTAGTAATGTCACTGGTCCCCCCAAAAGTGTCAAAAATGTCAGTTAGGGGTCCGATGTGTCCACCGCAATGTCGCAGTCCCACTAAAAATCGCAGAACGCCGCCATTACTAGTAAAAAAAAAAATAAAAAAATTAAAATTATATAAATCCAATGTCCGCCGGACCCTCTGATTGTCTCCTGCTGTGTCCATTTAAAGTGTACGCGGGTCCCCTTGCAGCGCACGTGCGCACCTCAGACCCTAAGGGTAAAATCACGTACAGGTACGTGTGAAAACAAAAAAATGTGAATCAGTGCTTAAAATATGAGTGAAAAGCTGCTAGCAATAAAGTAAAATATACATACACTAAAACATCAAATGTACAAAAAATTGCAGCTCTCAAATATAACAAAGTGCAAATATATTAAAGTGCATGAAATGTATAAAGCGTCCCATTGATGGGTTATGAAATACAATAAAATGATTGGAATAAATTCAGAGAAAAGTTCATTCAAATGTTCATTGGAAGTGTCCCAGTGCAATGATAAATCGTAAAAGATCACACGTGTAGCTGTATCCTCCACCGTATAAGTGAATTTTAAACTCCCCAGAGCCAGATGCTGTCTATGTTATAGGAGAGCAATAGGGTATGTGTCAATAAACCTCATGATCTTTGGAAGCCTGGGTTACCAATGACATCCAGCCACGAAAACACCCTCCAGCAGAGTTGACCGCTCAGCACATCACATGAGAGAGTACAGGTACGTGATTTTGCGCTTAAGGGCAGCCCTGACGCAGTATATGAATGTAGGGCGGCCCTTAAGTGGTTAAACAGGCACTTATAGTGTCCATTAGAAGCAGGTGTGACAAGATGACAACACAGGAGTGTAATTGGGAGACATGGACACCCGATAACAGGGAATTCTGACATTCATAGGCGATCCCACAGGGTGTGCCAGGTGTGCCTGGGCACACCTTAATCACCCTGTGTTGTGCAGATTCCACCTGCTGCTTGGCTGAAGAGAAAGGGACTGGGGAATCATTGTCTTCAGTCCTTTTTCTCTGTTTCTAAAGTGAGACATCAGGGGTTTGTTTAGACACCCTGATAGTTCACCAAATCCCCCCAATGGGGCACCCAAAAAATTGTAAAGCATAATAAAAAAATGTTAATAAAAAATAAATAGTAAAAAATTTATTTATTTATTTATTTTTTTCACAAAAAGGTGCTTTATTAGAAAATCAAAACAAGTTACAGGTTATAAAAATTTATAATAAAAATAATAATAATAATAATAATAAAGGAGAAGTGCTCACTAACACAGATTTAGACAGATTTGTGAACAATATTTGAGAGAAATAGGCCTTTTGTGTACATAGAAGAAGTCTTAAATGAGTTCAGCTCATGAAAAATGGGGGCAAAAACAAAAGTGTTGCGTTTATAATTTTGTTCAGTGTATATTCAAGCCCAATGTGCAACCAATCATATTACAGCTGGCTGTAGTCCGATCACTTAGGATTCCTGGTTCCTATTCTGCACAAATCCTTACTGTCACGTGCATTGCTGTACTGAATAAGCCCATATGTTTTCCAATAATATAATAAATGTAGTTTTTATGCATATAAAAATAAAATGACACAGCTTTAATATTGCATTTAATCATCATTAAACTTTTACTACAGTTTTCCCGTTAAGGCTGAGATGCCAGTTCCCAGCATTCCCGGCACTAGTGAAGGTTTTGTTTTAGGCAATTGATGAATTTATTTTTTGAGCATGCTCAATAATCTGCTATTGTTCCCTGCTGGTAATTGTAGCATGACTACATCTGCATAGTAATAAATTGGGATGTATACAAAATACACACGGATGACAAGTCGCATAGGTACATTTTATTTTAGGCTGGTGAGAAATCAAAGAACTACAGTGGATATAAAAAGTCTACACACCCCGGGTAAAATGCCAGGTTTCTGTGATGTAATAAAAATGAGACAAAGATAAATAATTTCAGACCTTTTTGCACCTTTAATGTGACCCATAAACTTAGTTGAACAACAAACTGAAATCTTTTAGGTGGAGGGAAGTAAAAATAAAAAACTAAAATAATATGGTTGCATAAGTGTGCACACCCTTAAACTAATACTTTGTTGAAGCACCTTTTTTATTTTATTAGTTAGTTCAATCTGAGTTTATTAAGAAAGAGGAGTTTTACAGAATATGGGTGAAAGCTAAGGAGCAAGGAGCAAACAGAAAAAATTCACAGCCATGTCACACAATGAATTTCAAGTAAGTGCTTAGTACAAACAATATCAATCAGTGTTGAGACGAAACAGAAACTACCAAGTCCATTGGAGTACGATTGTATCGCAACTTGATATACAGCAGCTTGGTGTAACCTGGGTCAACATAAACAAGGGAGAGAGCAAATAAAGGATAACACTGTTAGAGACACCGCCACATCTGGTGTCACATTAGAAAATGGTGTAAAGTTTGGGAGGTACTAGTAAATACTCAGGTTTTACGCTGCGAAGCACCCAAAAACAACAAGGGAGCACAAAAAGGATAGCCGTATGGTGCCAGTGGTATAGCCAAAGAGGTAGAGAGAGGGGAGGTGGGGTAAAGCAGGAGAGCGAAAACAGAGAGAAGTCAAGGGGGTGAGGAAGACAGAGAAGATCATGAGGGACCGCCCACGTCCCACTACTGTTCCCCATCACCCGGCAGCACAGGCGCTTCGATCCAGGACTGAAAGGCCTCCGAACACCGAAACACGTCCCAAGACATCCATGCAGCAGAGAACCGTTCCTCTTTGCCCCCTTCTCGCGCCAGCAGGTTTTCCATGTCTCTAAGCCTGTCTAGTTCCAAAGCCCACTCAAGTTTAGAGGGCACGTGCTGGGTCCTCCAGTGTCTGGGTATTACTGTCCGTACAGCCGCCAAGAAAAAACGCAGAACGTCTCTCTTGATCGACCGGAAGGAGCCGGGTAACAAGGACAACAAGGCCAACTGCGGTGTCGCGGATACTGTAGTTGCCTGGAGCCTGCAGTAAAGAGCAATAATTCCAGTCCACAATGCATGGATCTGCGGGCATTCCCACCAAATATGAAGGAGCGTCCCCCTAGATGACTTGCATCGCCAGCATTGGTCCGACTGAAGTGGATCAATATAGGTAATCGAGGAAGGGCACCTGTACCATCTGCTCAGGAGTTTGAACCCCTTCTCCTGAACTTGCGTAGCAGGAGACAGCGAGTGAGTCAGCGCGAAGCATTTGTACCAGTCGGTAGATGAAAGGGCTCGCCCCAGGTCCCTGTCCCAGGCAGCAGTATAAGTTGGCAGGTCAGGGCGAAGGGCACGTAGGATTAATGAATATAAGAGAGATACCGTGTGCGTGGGGGGAACATCCTGGAGTAGGATAGAGTCAAACTCCGAAGGGTCTCCCCTAACAGCAGTCAGTGAGGGCAGGGAGCGTATATAGGAGAGAGCCTGGCCGCGCTGCAGCCAGCTCACAAGAGCACCATCGGATGTGGTGGAAGTAGGAGTCGTCAACAAGGACGAGTCAGTTCTGAGAATTTGGGAAACACGTCGATGGTCCGTCGCAGTCCAGGGTCCAAATCTAGAACACGAGGCTGCCGGGGGGAACGCCGGGGTGCCAAAGAAGGGCGTCATGGGGCCCTGAGGACCTGAGAGACGGCCCGATTTATTCAGGCAATCCCAAGTCCGCAGGGTCTGGCCCGTTAACATGTTGAAAGAGGAAACGTGACCACGAAGATGCACCGGAGTCCAGGGAAGTGCCCTGAGATCAAAGGGGGCAAGAAGATGTTCAAGTTGCACCCACAGTTTAGTGGGGGCATTGTGAAACCAATCCACCAAGCGCGTCAGGGTCGCCGCGCGGTGGTAGAGAGCGAAGTCCGGGATACCGGTGCCCCCTCTAGACTTCGGAAGGGTGAGAGTCGCATACTTTAGGCGGGGTCGGCTATGAAGCCATACAAATCTCGAAAGCGCTCTACGCAGCTTGTCAAAGAAGGAGGCAGGTATGTGAACAGGAAGCGCTTGGAAGAGGTACAAAAAGCGAGGTAGAACGTCCATTTTCAGGACATTGATCCTCCCAAACCAAGACAAGTGTTTCGTGGAGTAGGTAGACAGGTCAGACAGGGTTTTAGTGAGGAGTGGAACAAAATTGTCAGTGAAGAGGCGCGTCGGGTCAGAAGGCAGATTGACGCCCAAGTAGCGAACGGAGGAGGATCCCGTCTTAAAGGGGTATGTGTCCGAGATACGTTTAAGAGTCGATTTAGGCAGGGAGATATTTAATATCTCCGATTTAGAGTGATTAACTTTAAAGTTGCTCACAAGGCCAAAGTCGCGGAACTCGGCCAAGATCGCAGGGAGGGACTTTTGAGGAGAAGTGACGTAGAGCAGTAAATCATCTGCGAATAGCGCTAGTTTTGAATGTATGGGGCCAATGGTCAGTCCGCAGACATTGGGGTTGTCACGAATAGCAACGGCCAGATGTTCCATTACTAGGACATAGAGGAGCGGAGACAGGGGGCAACCCTGGCGCGTACCGTTGTGGATGCTGAAGGTAGGAGACAAGGAGCCGTTAATCCGGAGCCTAGCGGAAGGTGACTTGTAGAGGGCCATAATTCTAGCCAGCATCAGCGGGCCGAGACCGATTTGTTCCAGGGTAAGACGCAGAAAATGCCAGTCAACACGGTCAAAGGCCTTCTCCGCGTCCACTGTCAGCAGGCACAAAGGTATATCGTGGGAGCGGGCATAATCAGTAAGCAGGAGGGTTTTCAAGGTATTGTCCCTAGCTTCTCGGCCTTGGACAAAGCCCACCTGGTCCATATGAATAAGGTCTGGCAATAACGGTTTCAATCGGGTCGCTAGGATCTTAGCATAAAGTTTAAGGTCGATTCCAATTAAAGAGATAGGTCTGTAATTGGCACACGATGCGGGGTCCTTCCCCGGCTTTGGAATTAGAGATATGTGGGCCTCTAACGTTTGAGGAGGAAAATCCGAGCCGTCAGGAATCGAGTTAAAGACCCGAGCCAGAAAAGGGGCCAGCAAAGTGCTGAACACCTTATAAAATTTGGCAGTAAAGCCGTCGGGACCAGGACTTTTGCCGGAGGGGATAGATGCAATAGCTGCCACAACCTCGTCGACTGAGATCGCCGTTTCCAGGTCCGAGACAGTCTCAGCAGGTAGGCACGGGAGGGCAGTCGCCGACACATACGCAGCTTTGTCCTCGAGGGAGGCTCCCGCGGCACCCTGGGGCAGGGACGCAGACAAATGGTAAAGCGACTGATAGTAAGTCGCAAAGGATTGACCAATCAGCTTCGGGGTCATCACCAGGGACCCTGTTGGGTCACGAATCCGGTCAATAAATGTAGAGGCAGCGCGTGGGTGGAGTGCGCCAGCCAATGGTCGACCACATTTGTCTTGAGACTTGTATCTGTGTAGAGCCAACTTCTGGTCGTACGTGCGGGCGGAGGCCACATATAGGTCTCTAAGTTGGGACCGAGCCGTAGAGAGGTCGGCTAGAGTGGCAGAGGATGGGGTCCGGCTATGCTTTGTTTCTAGATCGCGTAGCTTTAGAGTCGCAGCCGTAATAGAGGCCGACCTTTCTTTTTTAAGACGGGAACCCATCTGGATAAAGGAACCCCGCAGCACTGCTTTGAGCGCTTCCCATTGCAGAGGGAGGGACGTAGGGTCCTCAGCGTGGTCTAAGTAGAAATTGTTAATGACAGTGGAAATCGCGTCCACGCAGCCCGCAGTCGCCAGTATAGAGTCATTAAGCCTCCAGGTCCATTCTCTCATCGGAGTGTCCGGGGGGGAAAGCGTGAGGAAAATCGGGGAGTGGTCGGACCAGACCAACGTCCCAATGTCTACCTCGGGGGACCAGTCAAGACAGGCATGGTCCACGAAGAAATAGTCTATCCGGCTGTACGACTGATGGGCAGACGAAAAGTGAGTGTAGGTCCTAGAGGTCGGGTGGAGGATTCGCCATACATCAACGATGTGCAAGTTATGAAGGACACGCTTCAGGGCACGCAACTTCGTATAGGAAAGAGCTGAACGAGAGGAAGAGGTATCTAGTGTAGGGTCTAATGGAAGGTTGAAGTCGCCGCCTAGGAGGATCCTCCCCTCCGCAAACCCCGCGAGTAGCTCAAGGTACCGCAAGGCCCAGGCAACTTGATTAGCGTTAGGTAAGTAGAAGTTGGCAACCGTGTATGTCGTCCCCCAGAGAGCAAACTTAACCAGCACGTACCTTCCCTGTGGATCTGCAACATGGTCAATCATGATGACAGGCAGGGATTTATGAAAGGCCACAGACACCCCTTTGGACTTCTGAAGCGGGTTAGAACTGTGTATCCATCGGTTGTAGTACCTGTTGGAGCAAGCAGGGACAGAATCGGAGCAGAAATGCGTCTCTTGGAGTAGCAGGATATTGACATGGCGCTTATGCATATGGTATAGGATTTGGCCCCTCTTAGAAGCAACATTGAGGCCCTGTACATTATAGGAGCCTAGGATCAAACGGGGGCGAGTACTTATTGTGTGGGCCATAGTAGGACGCGGGCGGGTAGGCAGAGGAGAGGAGGCCTCCAGGGGAATGGAAGCCGCGATCAGAAAGAAGGAAGGACAGCAGAAGAAGAAAAAACAAAGAAGAGGAAAAAAAAAGAAAGGGGGGGGGGGAGAAGACACAGGAACAGTGAATATAGAAAGGGAGTGGGAGAGGAAAGAAGAAAAAAAGAAAAAAAGGGGGGGAAAGAGCAACAAAAGAAGAAGTAAAAAGAGAAAAAAAAAAAGGGGGGAAGGGGGGGGTGGAAGGCTAAGTAGTACACTGAGTAGTAGACAAGGGGGACTCCAGGAGGGGAGCCAAGGAAACTATGGTGCCTGAGTACAGGACACCGCGCGTAACACACGATACGAGCACAGAACCGTGCTCAACCTATGGGGGGGTGGAAGTGTGAAGAGGGAGATAGAAGCACATGAGCGGGTCCGGCAACCCAGCAGATTTAAACAAAAAATCAATTATGTGTACACCGAAGAAGAACAACAACATTAGAGCTCAATACGGGGATATTGGTAAGGACGCAAAATTGCGACCGTCAGGGGAGAAAGCAATAAAATCATAAAACATGTTAGAACAACAATATAAGAGCAATTGAAACATTAAGCTGTGGGCTAGGATCTATCAGAATCATGGAGAGTCAGGCGACCCCCCCAAACCCCAGCTGGACTGGACAACAGCAAGGGGCAGGGGTAAGGTCACACCGAGCCAGTAAGTACATGAAGCCGTGGGGCAGCGAGCATTAAACAGAGAAAAAGGAAAAATTGTCACGAATTAGAGGAAGCATTAACATTGTATAACAATACCAATAACATGAAACATAAGAGACAACTCAAGAGCCGGCGGACCCCAAATTCTGTGGCTTGAACGGTCACATAGCGACCCCCTCAAACCCCAGCCATTCATAGCAATAGCAAAGGGCAGAAGCAAAGTCAGACCAAGACGGATGAGGCCGGTAACTGTGGAGAGAAGCATGTTATAGCAGGAGAGGGCAAGCAGGGGGTCAACAAATAGGGTCCGGTCGCACTAGCACAGTCAGAGTGGAGTGCGGTATATGCAGTCATCAAGCTCCCGGAGACTGAGGGCGGCTAGGCCTGTGCCTGGGTAAGGCAGATCTTGAGCGGGAGCGACGACTTCTCTGAGGAAGGGGACCAGATGACTGTGGTCGCGTCCATTCAACTGGAGGATCCAGCCAATTCGGAATGTCCACCGGAGCATGACCCAGGAATGAGAAGACGTCGGGTAGTTGATCAGGATCCGCTAGCACGAACTTCCGGGAGTTGAAAGTCACTTTGATGCTGAAGGGGTGCCCCCATGTGTAAGTGGCCCCAATTTGACGTAACAAGTCCAGTAAGGGACGGACCACTCTTCGCATATGTAGAGTATTGCGGGATAGGTCGGGGTAGATGTGAATGGAGGAGCCATTAAAGTCAAGAGATCCCAGCTGCCAAGCCTTTCTCATAATTTCTTCCTTTAGGGTATAGTAGTGAACCCTACATAACACATCACGGGGACGGCCCTCTCCCCTACCTCCCGGACCCCCCACTCTGTGCACCCTGTCCAGTTCGATGGCCGTGGTCGGGGCTCTACCGAGAATCTGATTGAGAATGGCAGTCACTGTGGGTTTAAGATCCGTACCAGAGGTGGCCTCAGGGAGGCCCTGAATCCTTATGTTGTTCCTGCGACTCCTGTTTTCGCCGTCATCTATGCGGAGTTGTTGCTGGCGCAGGCGGTGGAGGTGGTCCCGGGAGGCAGTCTCCAAAGCCGTAATGCGGGACTCATGGGCTTCCTGAGTAGCGGTGACAGCGGCAACAGTGGAGTCCGTAGCGGAGACCTGCTGGCGGATCGCATTCAAGTCAGCATGCAGCGAGAGCTCCATTTTAGAGGCCCAGGATTCGAAGTCCGACCGGAAGGCAGAGAGAAGGGAGGCCGCCTCCGACCTGAGGGTTCCCCCACAATCCCTGGAGTCAGGGCCCCCATTCATTGAAGAAGAGCTGGGCAGGGGAGGCGAGGATGAGGATGCTGCTGGAGAAGGAGGCCGCACCGCGCCTCCCGTGGCCCCATCAGGAGGAGTAGGCAGAGATGGCGGAGGGGGAGGTTTGGTTTTACCCACTGTGCGACTGGGCGCCATCTTATCAGATCTGGGGGAGCGGGGTTCCGGTAGCGCTGTGCGCAGCAGGTAACGTTGTATGGAGCTCTGTTGAAGGTCTGCAGGGTCAGCGAGGTGGGAGCTGCCCGCAGACATGCGTATAGTAGGTGTAGTCAGGCTAAAAGGTAACTGCTGGAGCCGGACAGTCCCGTGGCTCAGCACCTCATTACAAACGTCTTCAAATCAGTTACAAGAAGATGCACATGGGCTGGAGGTCACGGGCATACAGTGCAAGTTTATTAATGTAGGAAAAAATTTGATCAGAGCAATCCACAGCAAAAAGGGATCAAAAGGACAGGGGAACTGTTGCAGGGATTTGTAATATAGTCAGTGAGGGCCTGGTGCAATACTCTGCAGCTGTGGGTATAGGGATTTGCAAGAAAGTCAGTGAGGGCCTGGAGCAATACTCTGCAGCTATGAGTATGTAGCTGGAAGACTGCACAGCAGCAGACAGGTACCTGGCAGGCTGATGGATAAGCTGCAGGAGTTGTGAGGGACACTCAACAGGGCTGAAGGATAGCAGGCAAATAAGGATGGAAGTGGACAGGGGTCAGCCAACAGTCCACAGAACCCCCCAACTCACAGAGTCCGCAAAGCAGCAAAATCAGAGCCCGGACTGTATCCCCCCTCAGCACTGGAGGTCCGTAGCAGCAGAGTATGATCCCGGCAGCTTCCCAAGGAGGATGAGGATGGGACCCCAGGTATCCCTCCGTAACAGGGGGGTACCCCAGGACTCCTAGGTGCAGATGATGGATGTAGGGGGGGCCGGCAAGATGGCGGGCAGCGGCGGCCAGGGGCCCTGGGAAAACGGATGGCGGAGGTCCCCAGACTTAGAGCAGGCCAGGCAGACAGTGAGGGGCGTCCCGAGGGGGGGAGACCGGGAGGATGGAGAGGGCTGCGTTCGCTTACCGTCCCGGGCGGCAGATCGCGGAGGTCAGCTAGGCCGCAATGTCGCGGGTAGGCCGCAGGCGCCGGTCCGGCGCGATCCCCTGGAGGAGCTGCACAATATGCGGATGGACGGCTCCCCGGTCACCGGCGACGGTCAGAGAAGGTGTGGATGCCGCGATCGGGTGGTCAGGAACGGGGATGATGGTGGATTCGGCCGTGTCCCGCACGGAGCTCCCTCTTCATGCGGCCATCTTGGCCAACGTCCGGACACGCCCCCCCCTTTTTTATTTTATTACAGCGCTCAGTCTTTTTGGGTATCAGCATGGCACATTTTTGCCCACTCTTCTTTGCAAAAACTTCAAATCTGTCGGATTGCAAGGGCATCTCCTGTGCACAGCCCTCTTCAGATCACCTCACAGATTTTCAATCTGATTCAGGTCTGGACATATGGCTGGGCCATTCCAAAACTTTAATCTTCTTCTGGTGAATCCATTCCTTTGTTGATTTGGATGTATGCTTTGGGTGGTTGTCATGCTGAAAGATGAAGTTCCTCTTCATGTTCAGCTTTCTAGCAGAAGCCTGAAGGTTTTGTGCCAATATTGACTAGGATTTGGAACTGTTAAGGTAATTCCCTCTACCTTAGTGAGCCTAAAGGCCCGTACACACGCACCGATTGTCGGCCGAAAATGTTCGGCCGCCGAACGATCGGCCGATTTTCGGCTTGTTAGTATGATGCTTCCGACAGCCGACAGCGCACTTTCGGCCGAACAGAATCTGTCGTGCAAGCATTAAAATTTTTGTATGCTGACACCAGAACGGCCGATTGTTCGCCAGTCAGTACAGAATTCGGCCGACAGACAGCAGATTTGCATGCTCAGAAAAGAAAAAAGACAAGGAAAGTTAACCATCACATGACATCACTTCTGCAGTCGGCTGTTGTTGGCCGACAAAATTTGTGTGCAGTCTTTTGCAGTTTTCAACAGACACAACAGCCCTCCGACAAAAGACGGCCGATCGTTCGGCCGACGATCGGTACGTGTGTACGGGGCTTTAGTCAAGATAATTCCCTCTACCTTGACTGAGGCCCCTGTTCCAGCTGAAGAAAAACAGCCCCAAAGCATGATGCTGCCACCACCATGCTTCACTGTGGGTATGGTGTTCTTTTGGTGAAGTGCAGTATTGTTTTTGCGCCAAACATATCTTTTGCAATTATGGCCAAAAAGTTCAACTCTGGTTTCATCAGACCATAACACATTTTCTCACATGCTTTTGGGGGACTTCAGATGTGTTTTTGCAAAATTTAGCCGGTCTTGGATGTTTTTCATCATAAGAAAAGGCTCCCGTCTAGCCACTCTATCCCATAGCCCAGACATATAAAGAATTTTGGATATTGTTGTCACATATGCCACACAGCCAGTACTTGCCAGATATTCCTGAAGTTCCTTTAATGTTGCTGTAGGCTTCTTGGTAACTTTCCTGACCAGTTTTCTTCTCGTCTTTTCATCAGCTTTGGAAGGACGTCAAGTTCTTGGTAATGTCACTGTTGTGCCATATTTTCTCCACTTGCTGATGACTGTCTTCACTGTGTTCCATGGTATATTTAATGCCTTGGAAAGTCTTTTGTACCCTTCTCCTGACTGATACCTTATAACAATGAGATCCCTCTGATGCTTTGGAAGCGCTCTGCGGACCATGGCATTTGCTGTAGGATGCGACTAAGAAAATGTCAGAAAAGACCTACTAGAACAGCTGAACTTTATTTGGAGTAAATCAGACACTTTAAATGATGGCAGATGTGTACTGACTCCTATTTAACATGAGTTTGAATGTGATTGCCTAATTCTGAAAATTAAATTTGCTGTCCCCTCAAAAAAACTCAACACGCAGCCGTTAATGTCTAAACTGCTGGCAACAAAAGTGAGTACACCCCTAAGTAAAAAATGTCAAAATTGGGCCCAATTAGCCAATTTACCTCCCCGGTGTCATGTGACTCGTTAGTGTTACAAGGTCTCAGGTGTGTATGGGGAGCAGGTGGGTTAAATTTGGTGTTATCGCTCTCACTCTCTCATACTGGTCACTGGAAGTTCAGCACGGCACCTCATGGCAAAGAACTCTCTGAGGATCTGAAAAAAAGAATTGTTGCTCTACATAAAGATGTCCTAGGCTAAAAGAAGATTGCCAAGACCCTGAAACTGAGCTGCAGCACAGTGGCCAAGACCATACAGCAGTTTAACAGGACAGGTTCCACTTAGAACAGGCCTGGCCATGGTCGAGAAAAGAATTGGAGTGCACGTCCTCAGCGTCATATTCAGAGGTTGTCTTTGGGAAATAGACGTATGAGTGCTGCCAGCATTACTGCAGAGTTTGAAGGGGTGGGGGGTCAGCCTCTCAGTGCTCAGACTATACGCTACACACTGCATTAAATTGGTCTGCATTGCTGTCATCCCAGAAGGAAGTCTCTTCTAAAGATGATGCACAAGAAAGCCCGCAAGCAGTTTGCTGAAGACAAGCAGACTAAGGACATGGATTACTGGAACCATGTCCGATGGTCTGATAAGACCAAGATAAACTTATTTGGTTCAGATGGTGTCAAGTGTGTGTGATGGCAATCAGGTGAAGAGTACAAAGACAAGTGTGTCTTGCCTACAGTCAAACAAGGTGGTGGGAGTGTCATGGTCTGGGGCTGCATGAGTGCTGCCAGCACTGGGGAGCTACAGTTCATTGAGGGAACCATGAATGCCAACATGTACTGTGACATACTGAAGCAGAGCATGATCCCCGCCCTTCAGAGACTGGGCCGTAGGGCAGTATTCCAACACGATAACGACCCCAAACACACCTCCAAGACAACCACTGCCTTGCTAAAGAATCTGAGGGTAAAGAGCCAAGCATTTCTCCAGACCTAAACCCTATTGAGCATCTGTGGGGCATCCTCAAACGGAAAGTGGAGGAGCGCAAGGTCTCTAACGTCCACCAGCTCCGTGATTTCGTCATTGAGGAGTGGAAGAGGACTCTAGTGGCAACCTGTGAAGCTCTGGTGAACTCCATGCCCAAGAGGGTTAAGACAGTACTGGGCCCAATTTGGAAAGCAAACCACACATGGGTAATCATGAAATGGATGGAATATTGTTCATTGTATATTGTATGTCATTTTTCGGATTTACACAATGGCAGGGTGTCTCTTGGGAATACACATATGCAACATTGATGAGATCATGAGATTGTACATCAAATCTCACCATGTGTTGCGTATAAAGCAGTATATAGAGCTCTGTATCCACGGCAAAATGGTGCTAACACTGGCCACTAGAGGTCCAGGGACTAAGGCAAAATGGCACCTTATGCTGCCGTGGAATCGGAGCTTTAGGAAAATGGCGCCCAATTGGGCTATAGATAAGTTGGCATGGCATGATGGCAGGTATATCCCCCTGAGGAAGCCACATGACCCTCGTGACCCTGTGGCGTAACGCGTAGGGGAGGGGCAAATCTGAGGCGCGCATTGTGAGCATACTGTGGAAATACTGTCTGATTGTCTTATACCCGCACTGTGAGGACTGAATGCTTTTTACAGTTTGGTGCACGCTAAGCACCAGGAAAATGTGAGTGTTTCTATATTTAGTGTTTAATAAACTGGTTGTTTTAAAAGATAAATCACTATGTCCAGCTTTCTCTCTTTATGATTTGGACGTATGGAGATGAGTGTAAGAGAAGGAGAATTCTAAACTCAAGATTGCCACCAAAGAAGTGAAACAGAATAAAACAGGTCCCGAGAGAGGGACAAAAGCGCATGTAGACCATTGGTTTGGTCCTATCCCCCAGGTGAAGGCACATTGGAGGAGGGGATTATCACTAATGTATGTGGATGATTGGAGCACCTAGTGGTGAACACTAATTAACCACTTTAAGACAGTAAGGATTTGCCCCCTTCCTGACCAGGCCCTATTTTGCGATTCGGCTTCCCCTAGCTTCAGTGCGCTGCCGACGTGCGCTGTAGACTTATGTCGGTTTGCCTGGGACAGCCACACTGTCACAGTAAAAAGGCGGCGGGTGGTCGGCAACCGGTTAAGGAAGCAGTCATTTGGATATGTGAACACAAGCCTGTTTTTTAAGAAAGATTGAGTATGTGCAATCAAATTAATTCCAAAAGACACTTTATGGACTGATGCATTGTTTGTTTTGTGTATGTTATATATGGTTATATATGGTTTGATATGATAGGCTGATTCTGAAAATTGCTATGCAAACAGATTTAAAGGTATACTAGCACATTAGCATTTGGGAGCGCGGCACCACTTTTTAATATATTTTGCACATTGATACACATTTAGAGAGTGTGTATAGGTGTGAGCGATCCGCTTTGTAAGTTTTTATTTTTGTAGTCTTATAGCACTCAATAGCACAACATAGCAGCGCACAATTGCACCCATTTTTAACGGGTTAAAGCCGTTTCTTGGTGCAGGAGCAAGATAAAGGAAACTAGAATGGTGAAATCTGCTCCAGGGGAGGAGAGGGAGGTTTGGGGTACATTTCGGAAACACCTGACCATGCACCTTAACCCTTTCATGAGCAGGCACATGTTTACTAATGTTATGTATGCATTTTGCTACCTAGAGCTCTTTTTAATATACTGTAATAGACAGATTTCACAGAAAGACAGTACAGAGTTAAAATGAATAGGGCACTGGTTGATCTTAGCACATTACGAGAGTAACAAACATTACATGGTGTCTACACACAGACAAGCTGTAACGTGATAATGATCTTGTTGTGAATAATATTAGCGACATGATACGGCATGTAAATGATTGCTTACACTAGACGTTTGACATTCATGTTAAGTCTTATTTGAGAACGTCATGTGTACTGTGTAAATTAGCAGAGGATTATTTCTATGTACAAAGTTGCAGGTTTATTTAAAAGGTAATCTGCCTTTCACTCCGGTAAAGGATTAAGCTGTAATTTAGAAAGGTGTGATTAAACGTAAGGCAAAAAAAATAAACTGAGTCTTTTTTTTACTTTGGTGATCATCTTGATGCATATAAACTTATCAACTGGCTTATGCCCGGTTCACACTGGTGAGACAAATGCTCTGAACTTTGAGAACACATGTTGTATGATGTGTATAAATCAATGATTCCCTATGAGAGCCGTCTTAAAGAAGAGTTCCACCCAAAAATGGAAGCTCCGCTTATCTGTCTACCCCCCCTTCGGTGCCACATTTGACACCTTTTGGCAGGGGAGGACTGGGCCAGGGGGCAGGGGGGAAATTAACCCCCCCCCCCCCGGGCCACCCTGATGCTCCGTAAAAACGCTGCACCACTTCTGCCACAGACATGCCTAAAGTATTCCTGGTGAAGAGAAATAAAAAGTCCCCACTGCTGACCTACTGGGTGCGGGATAAAGACAAGGACAGAGCAAAGGCCTCCCTCCCCAGCATGGATGGTGTATACTGTGTCTGAGCAGAGGCCAGTTCCATGTGCCACTGGAGACTTTTCTCCCCCGGGCCAGCCCCACCCAAGCTGTCCTAGCTCCCCCCAACCGCCCCCTGCTGGCCAGGTCGGGAACCCGGATTCAGCCGGTGAGTAGAGAGTACCTGGAGCAGGAGCTTCAGCCTGAAATTGGGGTCAGGAGGAGGATGGGAAGAGAGAAAGGGGGAGGGGGGCCAAGTAGCTGCACCATGGGCCTCTGCTTTGTACTTACCCCCTGGTCAGAAAGATGCCAGTCTGCCCCTGCCTTTCGGGGTGGGTAACTGTTTTTGACAGGTACCTGTTCCCACTTTCGTTGGACCTCGCGAGGTACGTCAGAAGTTTGGCCCCCTTCGTCCTTCCCTGCCACCGGGCCATTCAGAAAGGGCAGCTCGCTTCGCACATGTGAACTAAGGAATTGCCTATTGCGGTGGCAGCACCCATGAGCCGATGCAAACATTGGCTGGGGTGCCGTCATTGATGGATTCCAGGACAGGTAAGTGTCCTAATATTCAAAGTCAGTAACTGCAGTATGTGTAGCTGCTGACTTTTATTTTTTCCATGGGGGGGGGGCTGGAGCACCACTTTAACTGGTCTGGAAAAGATTCCCACGCTACTTTGGTCTGACTTTGGTCCAATTTCAGCCCATAGTATATCCTTTAAGTCGTATCCAAGTCAGATCAGCATCTTAAAGCTCTAGTAAACTCTGCTATCCCTATTGCATTTTTCATCTTGTTAATTAACCACTTCTGGACCAGAAGGATTTGCCCCCTTAATGACCAGGCAATTTTTTGCGATTCGGCACTGCGTTACTTTAACTGACAATTGCGCGGTCATGCGATGCTCTACCCAAAGAAAGAAATGTTTTTTTACCCCACAAATATAGCTTTCTTTTGGTGGTATTTGATCATCTGTGCGATTTTTATTTTTTGCGGTATAAACAAAAAAAGAGCGACAATTCTGAAAAAAAAAAAACAATATTTTTCACATTCTACTATATAACATTCCCAATAAAAAATGTAAAAAATCGATTTTTTTCATAATTTTGGGTCAATTTGTATTCTGCTACATATTTCTGGTAAAAAAAATCCCAATAAGGGTATTTTGATTGGTTTGCGCAAAAGTTATCGCGTCCACAAACTAGGGGAAAGATTTATGTCATTTTCATTTATTTATTTTTTTACTAGTAATGGCAGCGATCTGCGATTTTTAGCGGGACTGTGACACTGCGACAGATCGGACACCTAACTGACATTTTTGACACTTTTGGGGGGACCAGTGACATTACTACAGTAACCAGTGCTAAAAATATGCACTACTGTAATAATGAAACTGACAAGGAAGGGGTTAACCCAGGGGTGATCAAAGGGTTAAGTGTGAGCCTAGGGGATGTTTTCTAACTGTATGGAGGAGGGATTTGTGGAATCAGCACAAAGACCTGTAATCATATATAGGAGGATCACAGGAGCTCTGTGATCATTCCAGAAAGAACAACGGTTTACAACAGCAGACCGTTGTTCTCTCTCTACGGGAAGTGATCGCGGCTGCCGGCCCCGTGGATCAGCTTCCCTGCTGCTCCCGCGAACCGACATACCCATATGTCGTGGTATGTATTAAGGGAGCGCTGATAAATAAATCGATGGGACGCAGCAGATAAAGTATGGATATTTTTGAGTATCATAGCACCAGAAAAAAAAAAAAAATCATCGATTTATTTATCAGCGCTCCCTTAACCACTTTACCACCGGAGGATTTTGCTGTCTTACGTCCAGGCCACTTTTTGCGATTCGGCGCTGTGCGAATTTAACTGACAATTGCGCGGTCGTGCGCCGCTGTACCCAAACGAAATTTACGTCCTTTTTTTCCCACAAACAGAGCTTTCTTTTGGTGGTATTTGATCACCTATGCGATATTTACTTTTTGCGCTATAAACAAAAAAAGAGCGTTTATTTTGAAAAAATAACAATATTTTTAACATTTTTTATATGAAATTCCCCCCAAAAAAGATGTAAAAACCAATTTTTTGTGTGTGGGGGGAGGTGACTATGTGACAGAAGGACAGATCGGATGTCCAGCTATGCTGAACACTCCGATCTGTCACTCTCTGTCACTTGGGATCTCCACACTAGATCCCCGACGATCGGGGATGAGCGGCGGCGATCGCCGCTGCTCTTCCCCTGGCCCGACTCCCGCTGTGACCGAAAACAGCGGGAGCGAGCCTCCGGCGGCGCACAAGCGCCGCCCAGAAGGGGGAGTGTCTGACTACGTCGTCAGACGATAACGAGCCACTCTGCCGCAGTAATATTACTGTGGGCGGAGGTAAAGTGGTTAATACATACCATTGCATTTTTCTTACCCTCGGGACGCAGCAGATAAAGTATGGATATTTTTGAGTATCATAGCACCACAAAAAAAAAAAAAATACATATTTATGTTTATAAGTTTCACAGAATTAGCACACTACACATTTTAATAATTTATACCCATACGTCGATTTGCGCACCAGAGCCAGCCTGCCGCAGTATACCTGCGGCGGGCAATCAGCAAGTGGTTAAGAAAGGGCAGCGCGCTTCGTGCATGCGCAGTAGGGAATTGGCTGTGAAGCCGCAAGGCTTCACTGCTGGTTTTCCTTACAGGCTATGGTGGCAGCAGTAGCCGAGAAACATCGGCTGGGGTGCCAACATTGCTGGATTCCAGGACAGGTCCTAATATTAAAAGTCAGCGGCTACAGTATTTGTAGCTGTTGACTTTTAATTTTCCATGGGGGGGCTGGATCACCGCTTTAACTGGTCTGACTTGTGTCAGTCCGAATTTGGAAAAGGTTCCCGCACTACTTTTGTCCTATTTCAGCCCATAGAATATCATTGAAGTCGTATCCAAGTCAGATCAGCATCTTAACCTTCCTGGCAAGCTGATTATGTCAGAATTTCTGTGCTAAAAGCGGTACATTGTTTTGCATGGAAATATGTTTTATATTTTAGGCCTGTAATTCTTAGGAATAACTCACTCAAATCTGTCCAAACAAGAGTCTTGCAGACATCCCGGGTATGATAAAGTTTGAAACACAAAATCATAAATTATAATGTAATAATATTAAATTTCACCAAATTCTTCATTGTTGTCGAAGTGGAGATATTTCATTATGAGGGAGAATCTGTACTCGGGGGCGCTGCCTGATCCGTATCGCAGTCAATAGAGCACCAAGTCCGCACATTGCTGAGCTCAGTCGCAAAATCGTCACTGTTGTCACTTTTAGTACCCGATGACAAATTTTCCCGCAAATCGCTCAGTTCTTCAAATATTTCCGATGCACCGTCGCTGTTTTCCAGTTCGTCCAAAAGCGTTTTTGAGCTAAAAGAATGCTTTTTGAACGCCATGGACGTTATCAATTTTCCAGGCACAAAGTACCGCAAAAAGTACAGGCAGGGCACTGGAAAAAGAAAAAGTAACCTATGAATGATAAGTTACGAAAGTGCGCTAATATAAATTAAGGGAACAAAATGTTCATACATGTGACATCAAAAATTAAATGAATCAACAATTTAAATGAAAGTCCAGAAGAAAGCATTCCTAAAAAACTTAAAAGTCCTTCCAGGAAAAGCCAACTGATGAATGATGGGTGTTGAAAGGTGGGTGATAAAGGATAAGTGGGTTAACCTCTTCCCAGCAACCAATCCGTAAACGTGACTTGTGACAAAAATACAATTTTGTGATACACCCAGTGATGTGCGTGGACTCTTACCACATATGAGAGAGATGTGAACGTATAGTATGGTACCGAGGAATCCAATGGATCAGCCAGATGGAATGGGATCTCAATTTGGATGGATGGATCACCGACTTCCCGGTTTTGGGGGATCTAGAGGCTCCTCCAATGAAACGGAATGCCGCACTCCACCTCACTCAGCTCTCCCGCACTTTTCCACATGTTGATTCCTGTATAACATTCTCAAAAAAAAAAAAAAAAATTAAAAATCTAAATTTTTTAGCATTTTAGGCCAATTTGTTTTCTGCTATATATTTTTGGTAAAAAAAAATCGCAATAAGCGTATTTTGATTGGTTTGCGCAAAAGTTATTGCATCTACTAACTACTAACTATGTCATTTTTATTGTTTTTTTTTTTTTTTCACTAGTAATGGCGGCATTGCAGTGGACAGATCGGACCCCTAGCTGACATTTTTGACACTTTTGAGGGGACCAGTGACATTACTACAATAATCAGCGCTAAAAATATGCACTGTTACTGTAATAATGACACTGGCAGGGAAGGGGTTGACATTGTGGGTGATCAAGGGGTCAAATGTGAGCCTAGGGGAGTGATTCTATCTGTGGGGGGGGGCGTGGCTGTGAAATGATCATAGAGACCTGTGTTCCTATATAGAAGGATCACAGGGGCTCTGTGATCATTCCAGGTAGAAGAACGGTCAGCTGTGTTTACAACAGCTGCCTCGTCTCTCAGCGGGGAAATATCGCGGATGTCAGGCGGCAATCGTAGTCGCCTGACCCGTACATCGGCTTCCCCGCTGCTGAGTGGGGGTGGGAGCGTGCCGGCGGCGGCGCGTGCTCTCCCCCTAGCTGCCTGCGTGCGAACAACGTAGGTCTACGTCGGTTTGCGCAGGAGAGCCACCCCGCTGCAGTAAAAAGGCGGCGGGTGGTCGGCAACCAGTTAAAATATATTCTATTAGCACTTATTGATATACTGTATGTGCATAAAGTTATTTTTTCATTACGCATATTTGCTGTGCATTGTATTAATAGTACAGTACAGCAATTGTGTGATCTACTTATTTTATTTTTGGAAAGCAATATACTCTCCAGGAAGCTTTATTTGAATTTTTTTCAGTAAGTATGCTGATTGCATTGTCTGCCAGAATGATTACAATAAGCACCCGAGGGGGTGTTATGTGATTATGAATGCATGACAGATTCCCTTAAAAGGAACAATACATAGGTTTGTACTTGCTACAGGAGGTTATTCAGTTTTGTTAGACTTTTGCTGAGCAGTATCAGCACTGACTGTCAGTGGATCATTTACAACGCTACATATAGTACATTCCAATGGAGAAACCAAATGGTGAGTGTGGACAAACCAGATTCAACTCATCTTCATCAGGGGGTTTCTCCTGGTAAATATTCCCCTTGGAGTCTCGAGCAAACCGGTGGGCAACCAGACCTGTTATAATAAACCGAGAACTCATTAAAGTTTATACAGATTATACACATTGGTTACAGTCATTTCTTTCTCTATCATGTATATTAACCACTTTACCACCGGAGGATTTTGCTGTCTTCCGTCCAGGCCACTTTTTGCGATTCAGCGCTGTGCGACTTCAACTGACAATTGCGCGGTCGTGCGACGCCGTACCCAAACGAAATTTACGTCCTTTTTTTCCCACAAACAGAGCTTTCTTTTGGTGGTATTTGATCACCTGTGCGATTTTTACTTTTTGCGCTATAAACAAAAAAAGAGCGTTTATTTTGAAAAAATAACAATATTTTTAACATTTTTTTATATGAACTTCCCCGCAAAAAAGATGTAAAAACCAATTTTTTAAAAAAATTTTGGCCAATTTGTTTTATGCTACATATGTTTGGTAAAAAAAATCGCAATAAGCGTATTTTGATTGGTTTGCGCAAAAGTTATTGCGTTTACTAACAAAGGGAAAGATTTCTGTCATTTTTGGTGTTTTTTTTTTAACGCGTAATGGCGGCGATCTGCGATTTTTTTTGCGGGACTGCGACATTGCGGCGGACAGATCGGACCCTTGACTGACATTTTTGACACTTTTGGGGGTACCAGTGACATTACTGCAGTAATCAGTGCTATAAATATGCACTGTTACTGTAAAAATGACACTGGCAGGGAAGGGGTTAATTTTATTGGAGAGGGAGGGGTTAATGTATGCCTGGTGCTTACTGACGTGTAGGGGTGGAGGTGACTATGTGATTCATGGACAGATCGGATGTCCAGCTATGCTGAACAGTCCGATCTGTCACTCCCTGTCACTATGGAGATCCGCCCGCTGTGTTTACACACAGCGGGCGGATCTCCAGACTCGATCCCCGACGATCGGGTAAGAGCAGCGGCGATCGCCGCTGCTCCTCCCCTGGCCCGACTCCCGCTGTGAATGAAAACAGCGGGAGCGAGCCTCCGGCGGCGCGCAAGCGCCGCCCAGAAGGGGGAGTGTCCAGTCACGTTAATACTACGTGGCTGGACGATAACGAACCACTCTGCCGCAGTAGTATTACTGTGAGCGGTTGCAGAGTGGTTAAAAAAGAATAGCGCAACCATGCAAAAGAAATGACTATTAAATATGGAGACAATCCATAAATAAAAATGGGGGTTTAGTCCCACCATATGCCCATATCGTGCTCAAGCCCACCACTGCGTCAAAGTACCCCATTATCAGTGGGTCCTACACTATCCATAGAAAAGGGGTGAATCCAGCCTCTCCAACCCTTGGAGACAACACTCCTTGCTGGGATGGATGTGCTAATGCACTACAAAGGACTCCTCCTGTATCTACTTGATGGTGGACTCTGATAGAGTACAGGTGTGTGTGGGGGGTGGGGTGCTCAACCTCAGAAGTCTGGTCAGACTGAATACATAATAAACAAGCAAAAAATTGGGGGAGCAAACCCTGAACATGTATATCTAAAGCCGGTGCAGCTATGGACCAAGCAACATGTATATTAAAAAGTAGATACAGGAGGAGTCCTTTGTAGTGCATTAGCACATCCATCCCAGCAAGGAGTGTTGTCTCCAAGGGTTGGAGAGGCTGGATTCACCCCTTTTCTATGGATAGTGTAGGACCCACTGATAATGGGGTACTTTGACGCAGTGGTGGGCTTGAGCACGATATGGCCATATGGTGGGACTAAACCCCCATTTTTATTTATGGATTGTCTCCATATTTAATAGTCATTTCTTTTGCATGGTTGCGCTATTCTTTTTTAACTGCTTGCCGACCGCCGCAAGTAGATTTACTGCGGCGGTCAGCCCCTATCAGGCAGAGTGACGTTAATTAACGTCACTAGCCTGGGAGGGTCTGGGGAGCGAGCGCGCGCCCGCGGAGGCGCGCTCCCGCTCCCGCGCGGTCACGCACCCCCCCGCGCGTGTGACCAGCGGACCCGATGTCCGCCGGCCACTCGGCGATCGTCGGGGGAAGAGGGAGAATGTCAGGCAGCTTGTGTAAACAAGCTGCCTGTCATTCTCCTCGCTGTAAAGACACTGATTACACGGATCTAGTATGTAGATCCGTTGATCAGTGTCCTTACACCTAGAGCCACAGCCAATCACAGTTAGAATCACGCCCCTAGGGACACACACAGCCCCTCCCTCCCAAATAAAGTTAACCCCTTCACTGCCAGTGTATTTTTACAGTAACAGTGCATATGTATAGCACTGATTACTGTAGAAATGTCACTGGTAACCCCAAAAGTGTCACAAATGTCAGTCAAGGGTCCGATCTGTCCGCCGCAATGTCGCAGTACCGCAAAAAAAATCACAGATCGCCGCCATTACGCGTTAAAAAAAAAAACAACAAAAATGACAAAAATCTTTCCCTTTGTTAGTAAACGCGATAACTTTTGCGCAAACCAATCAAAATACGCTTTTTGCGATTTTTTTTACCAAACATAGGTAGGATAAAACAAATTGGCCAAAAATGTTAAAAAATTTTGATTTTTACATTTTTTTTTTGGGGAATTTCATATAAAAAAATATGAAAAATATTGCTATTTTTGCAAAATTGTCGCTCTTTTTTTGTTTATAGCGCGTGATCAAAAAATCGCACAGGTGATCAAATACCACCAAAAGAAAGCTCTGTTTGTGGGAAAAAAAGGACGTCAAATTCGTTTAGGTACAGCGTCGCGCGACCGCGCAATTGTCCGTTAAAGTCGCACAGTGCCGAATCGCAAAATACCCCCTGGTCTTTTAGCAGGAAAATCCTCCGGGGCTTAAGTGGTTAATATACATGTTGCTTGGTCCATAGCTGCACCGGCTTTAGATATACATGTTCAGGGTTTGCTCCCCCAATTTTTTGCTTCTTTCTCTATCATGTTCAAAAAGACTAAAAATGTTTTTAAAATGTATTTAGTCATGAATGTTCCAAATTCAAAGCAAAAATATGTGCAAAAACCAGGGTGTAGATACAGTGGTCGCAGGGATCGCAATTGCCACCCAGCACCATGCTTTGGGGGGCCAGTGAGGCCCCGTGTACACCTGAATAGAAGGGACAGCGGGGGCGACATGTTGAAGTGAACTGAAAAGCTGCAGAGGAGGAAATTGGAGGGGAGCGGTTGCTCTACATGCCATCCCGTTGCCCCTCCTATGTCCCCCCTGCTGTGATCGGGCTCCTGTGTACTCCCCCAACCCCGCCTCGTCCCCCGCTGGGCTGCCTGGTTCCCCCCCTTCCCTCTCCCGCTGGCTGCTGAGGGGGACCTGTTAGGATAGAGCATGGGGAAGGGGCCAATAAATGTGTCATTTACCGATTCCTTCCTTGTCTTGTTGAATAGAGTCAGTGATCACTGACTCTGCTCATTCATAACTGAGGCATAGTAAACTGTATTTACTATGCTTTAGTTAACGAAAGAACGTGAAGCTCTATATAGAGCTATTCCTGTCAATTCATTCTGTGCAGCTTAGGCTACACAGGATATTCCTTTCTAAATGGAATATTCCAACCCCGCCTCGTCCCCCGCTGCACTGCCAGGTTCCCCCCTCCCCTCTCCCGCTGCCTGATGGAGCGTGGGGAAGGGGCCAATAAATGTGTCCTTTACCGATTCCTTCCTTGTCTTATTGAATATAGTCAGTGATCATTGACTATAGCTTAAGCTGCAGAGAATGAGATTGAGGGCTGTGTCCCTAATCTCCTTTCTCTTTCTCAAAGGTTAAACATTAGAGGTCTGTTTAGGCCCCTGATATTTCACCAAAGCCCCCCCATCGAGGCTCCTAAAACATTTTTTAAAAAAATGATGAAATAATAAAATAAATAAAAAATAATGGAAAAAATATAAAAAAAAAAGAATAACAAAAATAAAAAAAACGACTGACACCAGTGACGGAACTACCAGGGTCACAAAGGTCACATTTGCGACCAGGCCTTGGCGTTCCATCACCATGAGGGGGCCTCGGTCAAGGACCAGGACAGGGGCTCTGAAGGTTGTAGGTATGCCCCTGAAAAAAACGTTATTGGGGCATTAGCCAATGATGGGTACCCCAATGGTACTGGTTCTTTCTTGAAAAATGTGACTCCAATGGTGTTGTCACTGCAGATGTTTTGGTGGTGAAACTTATAGTCAGGGCTGGAGCACAGAGATTACAGTGGTCTCTGCAACTTCTCCCATCAGAAAACACTCTTCCAAAAATACAGTACAGTGAGTGTTGTCACCCTAGGATAGGAAGTGTGCTACCGGCAGAATCACCAATAGGAAGTGTGCTACTGGCAGAATCACCAATAGGAAGTGTGCTACTGGCAGAATCACCAGGTTAAATTGAAGAAAAAAAAACTTAAAAGAAAACTAGTGCAGCCACCACATCTAAGGATTGGTAAGCTGCAATATATTCCAATTATCATCCTAGGATAAGAAAAGTGCTACTGGCAGGATCACCAGGCTAAATTTAAGAAAAAAAAAAAAAAGCCTAAAAGAAAACGAATGCAGCCACCACATCTAAGGATTGGAAAGCTGCAATATATTAAAATATATTTTAATATATACATTTTTTTTTTTCAAATGACAATTTTTATCGATCATTTTTTCTGTTTGTTCAGAACAAAGAATAAAGCAGATATAATTGAATAACATATGGACAATGTGCAATACAAATATATGGTGCACATGGGCGTAAAATAGACAATTAGAACAGTCAACACAATGGCAGCCATCATGTATGAACATGCATAGTCTCAACAGAACTCATGGAAATATATGAAGGAAAGAGGTGAACCAAGGAAAGAAGGAAAAGGTTAAAAAGAAAGGGAGATAAAGAAAAGAGGGGGAAAAAGAAAAGAAGGGGGTAAGGATCCATTTTGCAACTCACCAATATTAAGAAAGAGAAGCGGGAGGGGGGGGGGGGGGAGTTCAGGGTGGGTCCTCCCAGGGGTGCCATAGTTCCCAGCTGTGAACGTCCAACTTGTCCCCTATGCGAGCTGTTAATTTCTCCATTAATTCTCCGTCCTTAATCCTGGTATAAAGGGCCTCAGGAGAAGGAGGGAGGTGTTTTATCCAGAGTGCAGCCGTAAGAATATGATGTAGCAACTTCTTGTGGGGTTTAGGGAGTGGAAACGGGAGTCAGTCACAGGAGGAAAAATTTCAGTGACCATGGGATAGATAGCCCAAATAGGCAACCCAGCAACTGCTGTACTGAAAGCCAAAAAGGGACTATCAACGGGCAGGTCCAATATATGTGGAGGAGAGTACCCTTATCTTTGAGGCAGCGCCAGTGATCAGAGCTGGTGGGATAGGTAGCATGGTGTACATCCAGCGTCAGATACCAAAAGTAGAACATTTTATAGGTATTTTTCTTATATAGAGTACATAGGGAACTGATTGTCTGCCATGTCTGGAGGGGAATCTCCTAACCCAGCACCCTCTCCCATCAGAGCATATACGAGTATTTGCCTCGATCTTGGATGAGATAGGAGTTCAGTATTTGATATATACTGGAGACTAGGCCCCTCCTTTTTCAATAAAATTGATACAATTTATTACCTGCCTACAAAATCCCACCTTTCTTTTTGGCCTGAGGAACCAAACCCCCCTTCTTAAAGGCCCCTCCTTGCAGTGCCCTCCAATATCAGGCATTCAAAGAATGAAAGAGGTGACAATTGTAGGGTTGGGGTTATGGTTTGAGAATAATGGCGAATCTGCAGATATCCATAGACCACTTGGCGAGGTAGGTCGAATTTACTCTGAAGTTCATTAAATGATAATAATTTACGAGACCTAGGTTCTACCAAGTGTCCAAAATGGAATAGATTTCTCGATGCCCAAGGGTGGGACATCAAGAAAGTAAGGCTATCTCGCATCTCGGGATTATTGAGGAAGGAGGTCAAGAGTGAGGCTTCAGACCCAAGGCGGCACTGGCGGGACATTGCACATCATACTGATGTACCTAAAAAGTACCTGGGATGGGATGTACCTGAAAAGTCCCACATCCATCTAAAGTGCAGGATCACCTCAAAGGGATGCAAATAAAACTCAATGGTGCAGTATGTCCATTGCATGAAGCCCTATAAATAAGTCACATATGACAAAATGCATCAGGGCCGTTTGTTCCTGCCTGTAATCACTCCACATGTTCAATCCTGGCTACCTGCAGTTGCTTGTAAGTGGATTTGACCATTTTTTAAATACTATTTTTGAAGTAGTTTTACACTATGTGCGTATATTTTGGCTTGCTTTTGAATACCGGTTTATTACTTGGAGATCAAGCCATCATAATCCAGGAATATAAGGACACAACCTGATGGATAACTCCTTGTGATCGGCATCTACTTTCTTATGAGGATCATCTGGCTTGTTTGACCCATTTACTGTAAGGTACCTTGGTCCATATTTTCTGGTGAGCGCATATACCTCTATTATTGGTGTTGGGTTCTATCTCACCGATGATTATTGTAATCAGAACACTTTGGCTTCTCATCTAGTTTTCCTGCCTTATTCACATAGTCTAGGGACTCACTTATTGTTTCTCCCTTATATTTTGATTAATATCCATTTTTTCATGTATACTTTGTTGTATATATAGCATTTTAGTGCTGCACTTTATTATATAACTTTATACACAATTTATTATGTCAATTGTAGTGCTAGCGGCTCACGTCTAATTGGGTAGTTAGCACAGTGTTCTTCCACATTTTATAAATAAATGAAAGATTATTGCACTCACAAGCATAGAACATTAAAAAGCATATGAACCATATGGTAAAGATGGCTGCGGCTTACGTCACACGGTCCCGTCCTGCCTTACACGTTTCGTCATCAAATGATGTCTTCAGAGGCAAAATAAACATTTTAAGACTCCTTTCACACTTGTACAACCTGAAATTTGCGTGACGCAACTTGAAGCAATGCCTGTGTAATCTTGAGGTCTATGGCCCTTTAAGTTGCATCAAAGTCAGACCAAAGTAGTGCAGGGACTTAAAGTCACACAGATATGAATGGTACTCATTGGAAATCATGGAGTACGACTTGTCATGCAACTTTGCAGTCCCAATGCATGATGAGTTCTATGGACCGGACCTCAAGACACATCAAAGTTGGACCAATGAAGTGCAGGGACTACTTTGAAGTTGCTGCGAATTGAAGTCGCACAATATGAACAGTACTCATTGGAAATCATGGGGTACGACTTGTCATGCAACTTTGCTGTCCCAAGTTGCAGGACAAGTCTCACAACTGTGAAAGGGGCCTTAAGGTTCCCTCATGCATTATGACACACGGTTTACTCTCATTTATTTCTATCCACGTTATCCTTCCACATTCTGTACCTGCAGCTGATAGAAAAGCAAATTGTTGGAGTATTATTCTGTCTTCAAGGCAAATTATTCATTTGTAAACCGGTTCTTTTCATGGAAGCCTTTAAAATCCTTGTCAGTAGATTGTCAGGTTTGGAATCCACCTTTAAGGCATGATCAAAGGCGCACGCATTTCCACTTGAGGTAGATAGTCAGACAGCAATTTAGAGCTTCCACATTCAGGAGTATTAATGAAGATGCACTTGAAGGCTTTAAGATCTTCTGGTTAAGCTCATTGTGTGCGGATTCAAAATCCTTGTCACTTTTCATATTCCCACATTTGTCTTGCTATTTCATTTTAAATAAGAAACCCCCCGATCAACCTCTCATAAGTAAAACAAAACTGTCATCCACTCAATTCACTGTAATGAATCCTCTCTGAATTTTTACTATAAATAATGTCCTATTATCTGCGACATATGTGCATTAAAGGAGAACTCCGGGAAAGGGCACCAAGGGAAAAATGCATCTGCAACACCTTAACCACTTCACCCCGGAAGGATTTGCCCCCTTAATGATCAGGCCATTTTTTGCGATTCCGTACTGCGCTACTTTAACTGACAATATGTATTCTGCTACAGGTTTTTGGTAAAAAAAAATCATTTTAAATAAGCGTATATATTGATTGATTTGTACAAAAGTTTTTGCATCTACAAACCATGGGATAGATTTATTGAATTTTTTTTATTTCTTTTACTAGTAATAGCGGCGATTTTTAGCAGGACTGCGACATTGCGGCAGACAAATTTGACACTTTTTGAGGACCAGTGACACTAAGGTCTCTTGTACATGATACTCCTGTTTAAGTATCTACTTTTGTAGACTTTTTTTTTTTTCATGTATTTGCACGTATATACGCAAATGCGCAAAAACTTATTCTCATATTCTTGTTTTGCACAATATGTAAATGGGTGTGTTTGCGCTCAGGAGGCGTAAATTACTGACTGATTTTTCTATTTTTTCTTTTCTACTGAAGAATCTACGGCGCTTGTTTATGTGCCCGTGTGCATAGGCACATTACAATTAATAGGCTGTATTTTTAGCTCAGTAAAAAAAGAGAAAAAAAAAAACATCAGGGGCAATCAAAGATTAAATGTGTTCCTAGGGAGTGCTTACTAAATGTGTGGGGATGCTTTGATTGGGGGAAGACAGAGATCCGTGTTCCTGCTTAGCAGAAACACAAGATCTCTATCTTCCCCTCTCACAGACCAGCGTTCTGCCTCCCCTGAGAGCGGTCAGCGTGTCCCGGCGCCATTTTGTCCGCAAGACCTGCTGATTGGCTCCCTCTGTGTTCAATCACAGCAGGAGCGAGTTGCCGCCGGCGCGCACGCGTGCCCCAGTCTCAGTGCCCGAAGTCAAGTACAGGTATGAGATTTTGCGCAGGAGGGCCGCCCTGCTGCAGTATATTTGCGTGGGGTGGTCCATAAGCTCCAGTCAGTTTGTTTTTTCTCAAAAGCACCCCCGTAATAGTCGCAGCTTGTCTAATGCAACCTGGCATATGCTGTATGTAATTGTTTCAGTTTAGTTATCCAATGTACTCACTGCACCCTCTGTAACATGCAAGCTCCCATCTTCAGTGTGGGCATCTGAAGCCCACTCTGAGTTTCTTTAGGCCTCCTCCACCTGTGTAGTGTGTACGAAGTGCGGCACACTCGTATTGCAGGTTGCCATAGCAAAGGCAGAGGAAGTTTAATCCTTCACTGATGTGCGCTGATGAGGCGGCACTGATGGGCACTGGTAAGGCAGCACTGATGAGGCTGCACTATTGAGGAGGCACTAATATGCCACACTGATGGGCAGTGATGGGTGGCACTGATATTCAGCATTGATAGGGGGTACTAATGGGCACCGATAGGTGACACTGATGGGCACTAATAAGCAGCACTTATGGGCAATGATAGGCAGCATGGATAGGCGGCACTGATGGGCGCAGATGGGTAGCACTGATGAGCAGGCACTGATGCTCACTGAAAGGCATCACTGACTGGCATCACTGATGGGCAATGATTGGTGTCACTGATGGGCACTGCTGGGGCTGCACTGATTATCTGTACAGGTCTCCCCTGTGAGGAGATGCCGCTGATCCGCTATCCTCTCCTCACACTCAGTGTCAGTGTGATGCGAGGAGAGCTGGTGATGAACATCACTTCCGTGTTTACATGTGACCCACAACCGATCACATGGCTAAAGAGCAGTGTCATCAGCTCTTTACTGAGATTGGGGTTGTGCTGTGTCCTAGGAACAGGGCGCGACCTCGATCGCCGTGCTGCGCGCCACTGCGGGTACACAAGCACAGTGACACAATGTCATATGAAATCGTTCCAGAATGAGAGGAGATCCCGCCTGCCATCATTTTATTATACGGTGGGCGGGAGGTGGTTAACCACTTAAGCCCCGGAAGATTTTACCCCCTTCCTGACCAGGCGCTATTTTGCGATTCGGCACTGCGTGAATTTAACGGACAATTGCGCAATCGCAACGCTGTACCCAAATGAAATTGACGTCCTTTTTTTCCCACAAACAGAGCTTTCTTTTGGTGGTATTTGATCACTTTTTGCGCTATAAACAAAAAAAGAGCGACAATTTTGAAAAAATAACAATATTTTTCACATTTTTTTATATGAAATTCCCCCCCAAAAAAATGTAAAAATCTAATTTTTTTTACATTTTAGGCCAGTTTGTTTTCTGCTACATATGTTTGGTAACAAAATCACAATAAGCGTATTTTGATTGGTTTGCTCAAAAGTAATGGCGGTGATCTGCTATTTTTTTGCGGGGCTGCGACATTGCGGCGGACAGATCGGACCCTTGACTGACATTTTTGACACTTTTGGGGTTACCAGTGACATTACTGCAGTAATCAGGGCTATACATATGCACTGTTACTGTAAAAATGACACTGGCAGGGAAGGGGTTAACTTTATTGGCGATGCAGGGGTTAAGTTTGTTCCTAGGGGCGTGCTTCTAACTGTAAAGGGGTGTGGCTAGTGATGTAACCACAGAGACATACGATCCTACATAGCAGGATCGTATGATCTCTGCTGTTAGATCAGGGAGAATGACAGGCGGCTTTGCTTACATCAGTCGCCTGCCTTTCTCCCTCTGCACCGGAAGATCGCGAGTGACCGGCGGACATGGGGTCCGCTGGTCACACGCGCGGACATGTTAGGGAACGAACGGGGGGGGGAACGCGCCTCCAGCGGCGCGCGCTCACCCCCTAGAGGCTCTCAGGCGAGCGACCGCCGCAGTAAATAGTCGTGCAGCAGTCGGCAAGTGGTTAAAGGTTGTTTAAATCCAAAAGCAAACATTTATAATATTGTAGCTTACCGCTTCCGAGATGTGATGGCTGCATTCATTTTTTTTTTTTCTTTTTAGGCTTTATTTCCTTTATTTTCTTCTGGTGATCTGGCCAGTAAGTCTGTTATATTTTAAAAGAACACGCTCTCCTACAGGTGTAGCAGTTAGAGGGCTGAGACAAACCATTTACCACTGCAATGTCAGCTTTTATTTATTTATGTAAAACTTTCATCCCAAAAGGAACAAAACTGCTGTAAGTTCAATTTGTCAGTGTATCTATAGATTTGATTTACTAAAGGCAAATAGGCTGTGCACTTTGCAAAGTGCAGTTGTTCCATAGCTTAGTAAATGAGGGGGAGCTCTGCTGACTTCCATCATCCAATCATGTGTAAGCAAAAAATGCTGTTTTATCCTTATATTTCCTTGCATGTGATTGGGTATTCTTTGCAAAGTAAAGCTTTACGTCATTTACAAAGCTCTGCAGCAACTGCACATGCAAAGTGCACAGTCTAATTGCCTTTGGTAAATGAACCCCTAAATCTGTTTTTACATCCAACACTCCCCTCCCCCCAGACCGACAATGCTTCTGTCCCAAGGTGTCTCTGTTGCTCCTTTATATCCAGAATGGGGGCACTCTAATACAGGGGGGGTGTTACTGGCCAGATCAGCAGGTGAAAACAGAGGGAAAATGGCCTTAAAAAGAACAATAATGCAGCCACCACATCTAATGAATGGTAAACTGCAACATATTTCATTTTTGGGACTGAGCTTAAAATCACCTGAAAGACACAATTACTAATGTGCAGTATGTGAATAAAAGATGAATCCCAGGTATGGTATACTGTTACATAGTTACGTTGGTCCAGCTCAGTCCATTGCAACTATGCATAAACCATACCTGTGGCATCCATCTAGAACACATGTGTCAAACACAAGACCTGCTCTCAGAATCATGAAGCCCTCTCTCCTCTCTTGCAGCTGTGCGACCAACCCCCCCCCCCCCCCCCCCCAGTCTCCAACTCTACCATGTGTCAGCAATTGGCAGCAGAGAGGAGGACAAAACTCCTCCTTCAGATCATGTTCCTCTTGCACCCCCTGGTCTCATCATTCAGCAGACTCCATTAGCTGACTCCCATCCTCGCAATTACTCAAAAAGAGAAAGCTGGTGGGACTTTAATGGTAGCAATTGACTAATAAAATAAATATTACAAAATATACACCTTAATAACAAAGTTGGAAAATTACCATATATCATTAATATGTAACAACCAATACATCAGTAATAATCTGCGTCATATGAAGTTCCATCCATCCAGTTGTCATTCAGTTAGCAGCAAGAATACCTCAATATGTTTCCACTCATAAAGAGTCTTCATCAGGAGAAAAATGGTATATTACGTACTTCAAGATGCATTAACCACTTGCCGACCGCCGCACGACTATCTACGTCGGCGGTCAGCCCCTCACAGGCAAACTAACGTAGGGCTACGTTGCTTGCTTGTGAGGGTCTAGGGAGCGAGCGCGCGCCCCCGGGGGCGCGCTCCCGCTCCCGCGTGGTCACGGACCCCCCCCCGCGCGTGTGACCAGCGGACCCGATGTCCGCCGGTCACTCGGCGATCGGCGGGGGAGAGGGAGAATGTCAGGCAGCTTGTGTAAACAAACTGCCTGTCATTCTCCTCGCTGCAAAGACACTGATAAAACGGATCTGGTATGTAGATCCGTTGATCAGTGTCCTTACAGCTAGAGCCACAGCCAATCACAGTAGAAACCACGCCCCTAGGGACACACACAGCCCCTCCCTTCCAAATAAAGTTAACCCCTTCACTACCAGTGTATTTTTACAGTAACAGTGCATATGTATAGCACTGATTACTGTAGAAATGTCACTGGTAACCCCAAAAGTGTCAAAAATGTCAGTCAAGGGTCCGATCTGTCCGCCGCAATGTCGCAGTACCGCAAAAAAAATCGCAGATCGCCGCCATTACGCGTTAAAAAAAAAAACAACAAAAATGACAAAAATCTTTCCCTTTGTTAGTAAACGCGATAACTTTTGCGCAAACCAATCAAAATACGCTTTTTGCGATTTTTTTTACCAAACATAGGTAGCATAAAACAAATTGGCCGAAAATTTTTAAAAATTTTGATTTTTACATTTTTTTTTGGGGGAATTTCATATAAAAAAATGTGAAAAATATTGCTATTTTTGCAAAATTGACGCTCTTTTTTTGTTTATAGCGCGTGATCAAAAAATCGCACAGGTGATCAAATACCACCAAAAGAAAGCTCTGTTTGTGGGAAAAAAAGGACGTCAAATTCGTTTAGGTACAGCGTCGCACGACCGCGCAATTGTGCGTTAAATTCACGCAGTGCCGAATCGCAAAATACCCCCTGGTCGGAATGGGGGTAAAATCTTCCGGGGCTTAAGTGGTTAATAAAAACCATAGAGGGATGCATGTCAAAGTGGGAGACCTCGGATGGGAAACCAGATAAGATAAAAGGGAAAAATGACCCAAGTGACTCTTTAGTGGTCATAAGGTATGATAACCTTGTACAAATAGGTGGTGGAATCTTGGGCTCCAAGGATTGTCGGGGGGGGGGGGGCAGAGATCCACAGCAGGAACAGCACTGACAATGACTCCAGTCCTCCTCTGGTCCTCCTCCAAGCCCTGCACTTTCTGCTTCCCAGCTCTGCCCCCAGCTTCTTCCCACCATCAGCACATGGGGAGTGCACTGTGATGTGAAAGAAGGTGGGGGCTCTTGACTTCTGATGATGTGCAGCTCTTGACATTTGATGTAAGGGGCCATAGGGTGCTCTGAACATCTAGTCTAACAGATACAACTGGCCCTTTGAGGACGACCATAATGCAAATGCGGCATGCATTGAGTTTGACACAACTGCTCTAGAAGCTGGAAATCACTGGAGTAAACTCTGCTAGCACAGCTTCTGGGCCCCGTGCTGAGCGGCTGCCCTGTTGCATTGTGCACATAGGAGGTGAGCTGCTTGGCACCATTCATAGATCACTTTGCACTTTATTAATGAATGCAAAGCTTTCTCAGATTGCACAACATGGAGAGGTGACATCTTTCTCACCACCTTGTCTAATCAAAGCAAAGCATTCTCTGAATGGTGCCTATGCCCAACGGCCAACCTCCTGTATTCATTAACCTCCCTGGCGGTATGATTCTTTCGGATTTTAGGTGCTGAAAGCGGTACCATTATTTTGCTTGCAATTCTTGAGAATGAGCAGCCTAAACCAACTATTTACATATGATTTCTTTTTACCGTGTGTTCTTCTTTATAACATCCCGAGTATGATAAAGTTTGAAACACAAAATCCTAAATTATAATATAATAAATAACTATAAAATAATAATATAATAATAACACTTTTTTTTTCCAAAAAATAACACTTTTTATTCAATAAATGATAGTAAATCATGTAATCAAAAACACTGACATTTTTTTTTTTGTCAAACAAGGATACAATATATTTTTTTTTTCCCAAAAAGGATGCAATATTACTCTTCATACTGCTTCAATAAACGTCCCGGGTGTGGAAAATTTTGAAACGGTACAGCGCAAAGTCCAACATCACAGTCTGGACAGTAGTAACGTGTTTCTTTTCTTATTTTCCGCCCGGTGTCGTCGTGCTTGGAACAGCACACCACACACATTCTTGTGGGTGCAGTCTTCTTCTCCGTCGGCGGAATGCGGTCCATAAAATGACGACCGGTCAGTCGTTCGGGGTTCACAACACCAGCCGCACGGCGTCCGGATCGACTTACTGTTGGTGTCTGGTGCCTGAGAAATATGAGCTCAGCAATTTTCCACACAAAGTCCGCATGGATCACAGGCCTGTCACTTTTCTTTTTTAGGAGAATGAATGCGTTCCACAAACACTGTTCCAGGAGGTGCCTGAATATTTTTTTATAATATTTTTTCTGCTGTTTCCGGATTGCTGGATAGAAAGTCATGGCCTGGTCAGCTCTGTCCACACCTCCCATGGTGTTGTTATAATCCAGGACCAGTTGCGGTTTCAGAACATCTTTTCCCCCTTTTGTATGGACCATGACAGTGGCGGTGTTATGGATGGTGCTCATCAGGCAGACATCTTTTTTGTCGCGCCATCTAAGTGCCAACATTTTTCCTTTCTGCCAGGCAACTAACTCTCCGGGCTTGAGTTTTTTGTTGGCAAAGCTGGGGGGCATGTCACGCCGGTTTGCTCTGACGGTCCCATACGCATCCGTCTTATGCTGTAGGAGGAACTCAAACAGTTCTGGGGACGTATAAAAATTGTCTGTGGTGACACAATACCCCTGATCCAGCAGAGGCTCAATCAGCTTCAGAACAGAAGCAGTTCCCATCCCATAGCTGCTGAACCTTGGGTTGAACTTGGTTCCTCTTCCGGTATATAGGACAGAGTTCCAAATATAGCCAGAGCTGGATTCACACAGCATAAATGATTTTATTCCAAAGCGTGCTCGCTTGGACGCAATATATTGGATCCAGCTAAGTCTCCCTTTATATGCCATAAGACTTTCGTCTATACAAATGTCTCTTTCTGGGACATAGGACTCCTGGAAATTTTTCAAAATTAATTGGTAACTGTCCCAGATCTTTTTCAGCTTCGGAGCCGGATGAGAAGTCTCATCAAAATCCTCATTATTGGCAAAGTGCAAATATCTAATAATAAGGGAAAATTTGTACTCCGACATAACGGTACCAAAAAAAGGTGTGGCCAATAATTTGTTTGTGGTCCAATACCACTTCTGCAGGGGTTTCCCCACCACTCCCTGCAGAATAATTAGGCCCAGGAATTTCCAGATATCCGCACTGGTAACGGGTTCCCACATCCTGCTCCTTGAAAACCGCCGATGTGCTGCGGATTGTTGTTCCTGGTACCGATTGGTCTCCACAACAATTTTTTCGATAACCTCATCAGTCAAAAAAAGTTGCAGATACGCTATCCTCCTCAACATCGACTTTGAGACCAGGTGCTCCGGTAAACGGGAACCTTGGGGGCGCTACGTGCTCCGTACCGCAGTCGATCACGCACCAAGTACGCACATCGCTCGGCACAGTCACAGCATCATCACTGAACTCACTTTCAGCGTCGGATGACGAGCTTCCCCATGAATTGCTGTCACTCCACTCTGCATGCGATTCGGGATCGCTGTCGCTCTCGCCCAGCAGGTCATACATCGCTTTTAAAGTTGTGGCGCGCTTGTTTGAGGCCATGGTCGCTCTGCAATGATCCAGATACAATGTATAGGAATAATGCAGGAAGTGCAATGGAGAAAGCACTGGGGGGCAATCAAAGGTCAATTTATTTTATTTAGGGAATGTAATCCAATAGGATTACAGTGTATCAGTGTGTTTGTGTGTTATACATTTTGAATTTGCCGCCGGTTCCACCCCCCGGCGGACGTCACGTCGCCGGAGATGGAAGCCGGGGCTGACAGACGATCGGGAGGAAGCTCCGCCGCCGCATACCACCCGCATACATCGCTGGATCCTGGAGAAAAGGTAAGTAAAACCTCTTCCAGGATCCGGCGATCTTCCTAGCGGTACCCCGAGTGTGGCTCGGGGTTACCGCTTTTGGCTCTAAAATGTAACCCAGAGTCACGCTCGGGAATACCGCTAGGAGGGTTAAGCAGTAGGGTAGACACTCAATACAGGTAAAAAAAAACAAAGAGATTTCCAGTCACAACTTACCAACCATCCAGCAACCAACCGAATTAACCTGTCTAACAGTATGCGTTAAAAACAGGGGTTTGGTTGCACACATTTGCAAATACATGCGTAAGCTGCAGGCCACGGCAAGGCACCCTGATACCTGCAGTCCCTAACTCTACAATTGAAAGAGTCTCTACAATGAGAGCACATGCATCTAATGGGATAGATGGAGGACAGGTGACTAGAGGGAGCCCACCCCTCCTTAAAGGCACAGGGTCACACTGAACACCCAGCACATCGCACAATGGCGGCAAAGGTGTCAGTGTGTTGCCTGGCTCAATGTAGATATCAACGATAATGCAAAAAGTAGTCACTGCCTCCACCTATAACTGGTCTTAATGGTAAGGAGCACTGGAAGGGCAGACGCAGATCAAAAAAAACGAAGAGATTTCCAGTCACAACTTACCAACCAGCCAGCGACCAACCGAATTGACCTGTCTAACACTCAATACAGGAACTGGAAGCTAGTGGAGATCATTGTAGTAGCCATGTCTACTAGACTGATATGCAGCTTCTAGAGGGGTTCCACAGATATGGCACACACATTACATTGATACAAACAAAAAATATCCATACCTGGAATTCTTCTTTAATTTAGGCTGGCCATGAAAGGTCCATTAATAAAGAAAAGGCTCCTGAATTTGAGTGATTAGGTGATTTCTGATCTGCAAAAGGTCATATTGGAGCTTCAGGTGAACCTCACACGTCATTACCTCATAGGCACCAGGGTAATATTTGGAAGTATGACTGATTTTACAGGGCTTCCATAAAATGTTCCTTTATCACAAGAGAATAAGGAAAAAGAGAAAGATTAAAATTTATACTAAATGAATGTAAATTTAAACTAATTTAATTAAATTGAATACTGTTTAAATAGGAAATTCAATTAAAGAATAAAAAAGGGACACTAAACTCGGATGTAAAATAAAATGTTTTTCAAGGTACCTTCTACTTCTATTGCTCTCCTCCAAATACCGAATATGCCAGCGTATAAGACGACTGGGCGTATAAGACGACCCCCTAATTTTCCAGTTAACCACTTAAGCCCCGGAAGATTTTACCCCCTTCCTGACCAGGGGGTTTTTTGCGTTTTTTTGCGATTTTTTACTGCGTGACTTTAACGGACAATTGCGTGGTTGTGCGACGCTGTACCTAAACAAATTTCAGGTCCTTTTTTTCCCACAAACAGAGCTTTCTTTTGGTGGTATTTGATCACCTGTGCGATTTTTTGATCATGCGCTATAAACAAAAAAAGAGCGTAATTTTTGCAAAAATAACAATATTTTTCACTTTTTTATATGAAATTCCCCAAAAAAAAATGTAAAAATCAAAATTTTTTAACATTTTCGGCCAAATTGTTGTACGCTACATATGTTTGGTAAAAAAAATCGCAAAAAGAGTATTTTGATTGGTTTGCGCAAAAGTTATCGTGTTTACTAACAAAGGGAAAGATTTTTGTCATTTTTGGTGTTTTTTTTTTAACGAGTAATGGCGGCGATCTGCGATTTTTTTTGCGGTACTGCGACATTGCGGCGGACAGATTGGACCCTTGACTGACATTTTTGACACTTTTGGGGGTACCAGTGACATTACTGCAGTAATCAGTGCTATATATATGCACTGTTACTGCAAAAATGACACTGGCAGGGAAGGGGTTAACTTTATTGGACAGGGAGGGGTTAAGTGTGTCCTAGGGGCGTGATTCTTACTGTAGTGGGACAGGTCTACTAGTGTAAAAACAAAGATCAACGGTTCTACATAGTAGAACCGTCTGATCTTCATTTTTACACAGGGGAGAATGACAGGCGGCTTGTTTACATAAGCCGCTCTGTCTTTCTCCCGCTGTACCGGCGATCGTAGTGTGACCGGCGGACATCGGGTCCGCCGGTCACACGCCCGCACTCCTCTGTGAACGAGCCGAGGCGGGCGCGCGCCTCAGCGGGCGCGCGCTCGCCCGCTATTGGCTCTAAAAGGAGTGACAGGCGAGTGACGTAGATCTACGTCACTCTGCCTGGCCGGGGCTGACTGCCGCAGTAAATATACTGTGAGCAGTCGGCATCCGGTTAAAATATAGGTTTTCGGCAATACTCGCCGTATAAGACTACCCCCCTTCAACCGTTTACAGCCACTAATCTGTCAGCCCAAAACGAACGTCCCTAATCTCTCAGCCCATTGAATGTGCGGTAATACTGCATGTACCTTAGCTTTGGCTACATACAGTATACCGCGCTGAGCCAATCACAGCGAGCGATGTATTCTAATAATAAAATTCAAAGGTTGTAACATCATCAGCCCGCCTCTCTGACTCCGCCAATCCGAGCAGGCTTTGTATTCATTAATAGAATACATCACTCACCGTGATTGGCTCAGCGCGGTATACTGTATGTAGCCAAAGCTACTGTACATACAATATTACCGCACATCCAGCGGGCTGAGAGATTAGGGACGTTCGTTTTGGGCCAGCTTGGCCCAAACTATTAATTAGTTCTTACATTTTTATACTCCGCGTATAAGACAATACCCTGATTTGTGGGGGATGTTTTTAGGGTTAAAAAGTCGTCTTATATGCCAGCATATATGATATCCAAATTTCTTTTTTTTTTTTTGCTGTAATGCGAATTTGTGTTTAACAGTGGCTACATTTAATCTCAACGGTCTCATTGTATGTAGGAATGTAGCCTTCCTCTCTTGCTCGCTCCTGACTAGAAACCAAGGACTATAGGATGTGTTGTGTAGTGTGCATAGAGCAGTGCACATGACCCCAACTAACATGCAGTGCTCATTAAAAAAAAAAATAAAGTAAGGGTGGAAAAGGAGGGGCTTTGGAGCTCAAAGAGGAGGCTGAAAAACACAATATTTCCCATTTTGGCAGACAGCTAATTGGCTGCAGTCATTGTTTGGCCAGCAATTCTCTGCCCTGCACTTTTGATTTTCAGATCAAAGTTTGTCCAGCCGGGTGGTGCTTGCAGAGCCACCTATGGATCAAACATTGGTCGATTCAATCAGAAATGGCTGAAATTCCATTTGTATATGGCCAGCTTTCTTTTTACAATGATGTGCAGAGAATAATATGAATAATGGTTGTTTCTGGCCGCCAGTCCTCAGAAGGGATGAGTTGGAGCTGGAGAGAGTCCAGAGAAGAGCAACTAAACTGATTAGGGGGTTGGAGGACCTTAATTATGAAGAGTGTCTGCAATCGCTCAATTTATTCTCCCTGGTGAAGAGACGCCTGAGGGGGGACATGATAGCAATTTATAAATATCTCAATGGGGATCTCAGCTTAGAAAAAAAGCTGTTCAGTCGAAGGGATTGCATGAGGACAAGAGGGCATACAATGCGATTAGAGGAGAAGCGTTTTAACCTAAGGCAACGTGGGGGGTTCTTTACTGTTAGGGCTACAAGATTGTGGAATTCTCTACCACAAGAGGTGGTTTCTGCGGGAAGTATGGTGGCTTTCAAAAGACTCTTAGACGTACATCTCAAGGATCAGGACATTCAGGGCTATGTGAGATGATTACAGCCACACACACCTACACAGGTTGAACTGGATGGACTATTGTCTTTATTCAACCTCACCTACTATGTAACTATGTAACTATGTTACATCCACCAACATCAACTACAGGGGCTGACTGGCAACCTACAGCCCAGGGGGCAAGTACAAACCAGAGGCCCATGGTGCAGCAAGGAGGCCCCCTCCCACTCTCCCTCTTCCCCGCCTCCTCTTGACCCCCATTCCAGACTGAAGCTCCGCTCCAGATACTCTCTACTCACCGGCCGAATCCGGGTTCCTGACCTGGCCAGCAGGGGGCAGTTGGGGGGAGCTGGGTCAACTCAGTCGGGGCTGCCTGGGCGAGGAGAGTCTCCAGTGCGGCATGGAACTGGCCTCTGCTTAGACAGTTTACATCCATGCTGGGGGGGAGGCCTGGCCTGCGCTCTGTCCTTGTCTTTATCCTGCGAGGGGTTTTGGGGTTCAGAATTTTATCCTATAGTGGGGCTATAAGTAGTTATTTGCACCACTTGGGACCACATCCATCTACAAGGGTGCTTAGCTTGGATTGGTTGCTATCCCAGATCTAATTTGCCTAATTGCAAACGTTGAAATCTGGAATTTTTACGCAGCCCCCAATCATTGCACTGGCATGTGCAGGCTTTAAGGCAAAAAAAAAGGTTCATAGGAAAGAATAATTAAAATGCTGAGCTGCCCCATATAAGCTACATGAACTTACTGTGCTTCATAACACAAATGTTAAAAAGAGATCCCAAAAACCCGAGAAGGGGGTATGTAAGTATGAAAAACGGACACTAACAATTTTTTTTTTTACTTCTCAGTCTTTTTATAATAAATCATGGACCTGTATGCTGATGACCCAAAGCCTTATGCATCAGTATTAACAAAAGCTTGATTGCCAACTGTTTCTGATTTCCGGGGACAACTGCTAGTTTTCAAGATCCATCCTTTGGAATAATTGTCCTTGGAAATGTTCCTGGTTTTTAATACTAACCAAATGTATTTTGAAGGCCAGGCTGTCTTATCTTGGCCTCAAATCTCATCATCTATTCATATTTTACTGAAGACACATTTTAAATGCAATGTAAAAGACATGGCACCAGTTGTGTTATTCAGCTGTATTCAACAAAGAGTAAGTGCAAATTCTTAACTACTGTAACCTAACGCAACTAAGCAGGCTCTGCCTTTTACTAGTCAAAGAGAATTTGGGGTTCTTTTCAGGAGAAGGTCCACATTTAACCACTTTACCACCGGAGGATTTTGCTGTCTTCCGTCCAGGCCACTTTTTGCGATTCGGCGCTGTGCGAATTTAACTGACAATTGCGCGGTCGTGCGACGCCGTACCCAAACGAAATTTACGTCCTTTTTTTCCCACAAACAGAGCTTTCTTTTGGTGGTATTTGATCACCTGTGCGATTTTTACTTTTTGCGCTATAAACAAAAAATAGCGTTTATTTTGAAAAAATAACAATATTTTTCACATTTTTTTATATGAAATTCCCCCCAAAAAAAATGTAAAAATCTAATTTTTTTTAAATTTTTTGCCAATTTGTTTTCTGCTACCTATGTTTAGTAAAAAAAATCGCAATAAGCGTATTTTGATTGGTTTGCGCAAAAGTTATTGCGTTTACTAACTAAGGGAAAGATTTCTGTCATTTTTGGTGTTTTTTTTTTAACGCGTAATGGCGGTGATCTGCGATTTTTTTTTGCGGGACTGCGACATTGCGGCGGACAGATCGGACCCTTGACTGACATTTTTGACACTTTTGGGGGTACCAGTGACATTTCTACAGTAATCAGTGCTATATATATGCACTGTTACTGTAAAAATGACACTGGCAGGGAAGGGGTTAATTTTATTGGAGAGGGAGGGGTTAATGTATGCCTGGTGCTTACTGACGTGTGGGGGGGGGGGTGACTGTGTGACAGAAGGACAGATCGGATGTCCAGCTATGCTGAACACTCCGATCTGTCAGTCCCTGTCACTATGGAGATCCGCCCGCTGTGTTTACGCACAGCGGGCGGATCTCCAGACTCGATCCCCGACGATCGGGGCAGAGCAGCGGCAATCGCCGCTGCTCCTCCGCTGGCCCGACTCCCGCTGTGAATGAACACAGCGGGAGCGAGCCTCCGGCGGCGCGCGAGCGTCGCCCACAAGGGGCGGAGTCCAGCGACGTAGATCTACGTCGCTGGACGGGATCGCGGCACTTTGCCGCAGTAGCCTCCATGTGAGCAGAGATAAAGTGGTTAAGGTCTATATATTCTCTCAATGCAGGTTTCCTTATCACCTAAAGTGTCACTAAACCCACATCATAAAAACTATCAATAAATAGTGTATTACTGTACATGCTGTTCATTCTCAGTCTCTGTGAGATTTGTTTTCTGTATTCTGCAAAAAACCTGGATGATCCTGCTGCTCTCTATCTCCCCCTTCTGTCCATGTCCTCAATTTAGCTGGGGATTCTGTAGAACAGTGTTGGCAGCTCTGCACATGCTCAGTTTTCAGTGCATTTCTATACTGAGCATTTCCTTACTATTACATCTGATCAGCCCATGTGACTATAGCGTAGCACATGTGGTTGTATACATAGTGGTAAATGACAGCCCACTCCCTCCCCCCTCCTCCCTACGCACTAACCAGCCATACACAATAGGGGCAGGATATTACATGTACAGTGCCTTGCAAAAGTATTCGGCCCCCTTGAACTTTGCGACCTTTTGCCACATTTCAGGCTTCAAACATACAGATATAAAACTGTAATTTTTTGTGAAGAATCAACAACAAGTGGGACACAATCATGAAGTGGAACGAAATGTATTGGATATTTCAAACTTTTTTAACAAATAAAAAACTGAAAAATTGGGCGTGCCAAATTATTCAGCCCCCTTAAGTTAATACTTTGTAGCGCCAACTTTTGCTGCGATTACAGCTGTAAGTCGCTTGGGGTATGTTTCTATCAGTTTTGCACATCGAGAGACTGAAATTTTTGCCCATTCCTCCTTGCAAAACAGCTCAAGCTCAGTGAGGTTGGATGGAGAGCGTTTGTTACAACAGTTTTCAGTTCTTTCCACAGATTCTCGATTGGATTCAGGTCTGGACTTTGACTTGGCCATTCTAACACCTGGATATGTTTATTTGTGAACCATTCCATTGTAGATTTTGCTTTATGTTTTGTATCAATGTCTTGTTGGAAGACAAATCTCCGTCCCAGTCTCCATCAGGTTTTCTTCCAGAATGGTCCTGTATTTGGCTCCATCCATCTTCCCATCAATTTTAACCATCTTCCCTGTCCCTGCTGAAGAAAAGCAGGCCCAAACCATGATGCTGCCACCACCATGTTTGACGGTGGGGATGGTGTGTTCAGGGTGATGAGCTGTGTTGCTTTTACGCCAAACAACGTTTTGCATTGTTGCCAAAAAGTTTGATTTTGGTTTCATTTGACCAGAGCACCTTCTTCCACATGTTTGGTGTGTCTCCCAGGTGGCTTGTGGCAAACTTTAAATGACACTTTTTATGGATATCTTTAAGAAATGGCTTTCTTCTTGCCACTCTTCCATAAAGGCCAGATTTGTGCAGAATACGACTGATTGTTGTCCTATGGACAGAGTCTCCCACCTCAGCTGTAGATCTCTGCAGTTCATCCAGAGTGATCATGGGCCTCTTGGCTGCATCTCTGATCAGTCTTCTCCTTGTATGAGCTGAAAGTTTAGAGGGACGGCCAGGTCTTCGTAGATTTGCAGTGGTCTGATACTCCTTCCATTTCAATATTATCACTTGCACAGTGCTCCTTGGGATGTTTAAAGCTTGGGAAATCTTTTTGTATCCAAATCCGGCTTTAAACTTCTCCACAACAGTATCTCGGACCTGCCTGGTGTGTTCCTTGTTCTTCATGATGCTCTCTGCCCTTTAAACGGACCTCTGAGATTATCACAGTGCAGGTGCATTTATACGGAGACTTGATTACACACAGGTGGATTCTATTTATCATCATTAGTCATTTAGGTCAACATTGGATCATTCAGAGATCCTCACTGAACTTCTGGAGAGAGTTTGCTGCACTGAAAGTAAAGGGGCTGAATAATTTTGCACGCCCAATTTTTCAGTTTTTTATTTGTTAAAAAAGTTTGAAATATCCAATAAATTTCGTTCCACTTCATGATTGTGTCCCACTTGTTGATTCTTCACAAAAAAATTACAGTTTTATATCTTTATGTTTGAAGCCTGAAATGTGGCAAAAGGTCGCAAAGTTCAAGGGGGGCGAATACTTTCGCAAGGCACTGTAGATTGATAAAGGCTTTACCTTCCTCTTATTATAAGATACAGGCTGGAGGAGTGTGACACCGTGATATTGCCAAAAGATTTGATTTCAAATTTACTACAATTACACAGTTTATTGATATTATTTATTTATTTATTTTTACTCTGTATTCCAAAGGCTGTTTTTTTTCTTTTATTTTGTTTTATTATTTTGGACATGCGACCAGCAGCAGAGGACTAGAAGCTCCTCCTGCTTATATTTCCCTGCAGACAGGCTGGGAGAGAGCTGGGTCATGTGAAAGCTGTAAATCGAATAGGAAAAAGATACTTAGGTTTTTTTTTTTTTGTACTAAAACAACTACAGTGCCATCATCCACATACAGAGACATGGAAGGGACAATGTAAATTAAATTGTGTTTAGTATCAACAAATACAAGGAAAAAAAAGCTTAAGAGTTGTACCACATCCTAATTGTAGAGAGAAAAAGATGGGAAAAAGGGAAATGGACTTTACTGGTACCAGGTTAAGACATCATGTTAAAAGAGCAAAAATGTATTGGTACAAAGCAATAAAAAAAAGTTCACATATTATAAAAGCAATACAATATTGTGCTCTCATACTGCATATGACTAGTATGGAAAATATCTCTATTAAGCATCTAATAGGTCGATGCGTTTCGCAAAATTGGCTTCCTCAGGACCTTTTATCTTTGTAGTAAAGAGATATCATGATCGCTCGAGAGCTTCAATCAAGATGGCCAGTTGGTGCAACATGTAGTGTGCATTATGTAGAATATATTTGTTGTATATGAAACAATTTAATATCCGATCGAGGGTTATACACAGACAAGGAAGTCAGCTAGAGAGGAGAAGTTTCAAAAGACGACTTTAAACAATGAGCAGAGGGTGCAAAACAAACGTCGAAAGCTGCCCTTGTAGTTGTGTCCACCAAAGCGGAGACTCACACTGCAGATATCACAGGTGAATAGTAGACAACCAATATTTGTAACAATACCAAATAGTGGAGCTCCCAAGCCAATAAAGTAGCAACTCTATACCAGAGGGCATATCTATCCAACACGTGCCATGTCTTTTACAAAGAATACCCAATCACGTGCAAAGAAAATGATGAAAAAAACAGCATTTTTACTTACACATGATTGGATGATGGAAGTCAGCAGAGCTTCTGCTCATTTACTAAGCTCTAGAGCAACTGCACTTTACAAAGTTCAAAGTGTATTTGCCTTTAGTAAATCAACCCCTAAATGTTCTTTTTTAACCACAGCCTTATACAATGACATACCTCAGATAGACCTCGGTCCCTCCGGCCAAAATGATCACCTGTTGAATAAGGGCTCTCCACAGACAGTTAAACTCAGCAATAAGACACGGGAGTACAATCCAACGTAATTTTACTTGTGAAAATGTAGTACATGGGATGTTAATCAGTCAAATCAAAGTGTAAATGGATAATGATTTTCTACACCTTGTGTGAATTAATAAAGCAATTGTAAAGTCACGTGTTTTTTTTTTCTATTAAAATAACAAACATATTATACTTACCTCCTCTGTGCAGTGGTTTTGCACAAAGCAGCCTGGATCCTCCTCTTCGTGGGTCCCAGGCTGGAGCTCCTGGCTCCTCCCTCCTGTTAAGTGCCCCCACACCAAGCAGCTTGATATGGGGGCACCTTAGTCGAGTTGCAGCTCCATCTGTCCATTCAGACACGGAGCTGCCGTTTGGCCCCACCCACTTTCTCTTCTGATTGGCTAACTGAGTTTGATTGACAGCAGTGGAAGCCAACGGCGCTGCTGCTGTGTCTCAGCCAATCAGGAGAGAGAGTCCCGGATGGCTTAGGCACTCATGGACATCACTGGATAGAGATGGGGCTCAGGTAAGTGTTAGGAGGGCTGAGGGGGGCTTATGCACACTGAAGGCTTTTTATCTTAATGTATAGAATGAATTAGGATAAAAAACCTTCTGACTTTACAACTCCTTTCAAGGCTGGAAAAGAATATGAATGTAACGCACCACCTAAAGAGCTGGTGAATTGTGGTCCTATTTCCCCCTTAGAGCCCACACAGCCAGGCATACAGCATTTCCCCCATTCCTCCACTTGCTCCAAAGAACAGTCTAGTCTTCCTTTTGGGTTTTTATTGGGAACCATGAACTTGGAAAAGGATAAGGGGCATGGGATACTCGGTAAACTGTAAAACCTGAGGACTTTCCTCTTCTGGTTACTCTGTACAAAACAAGGAATGTCCCACAGAATCTCTATGCTAATGGTAACTTCTAAACCTTCCAAAGTAAAAATGGGAGTAAACTCCCATGGATTATTTTTACCTATAGGTAAGCTTATCTATATGTAGGTTTCCAGGCCTATGGCCTGATGTGGGTCTGCCATTAGTACCGGTAATCCACCCCAGCCCATGTGAGCTGTGACCCTGGGTGTAGGGTTGCCAACTTTCTGAAATGGAAATAAGGAACGGGGGAGGGGGCGTGATGGGGGCGGGGAGGGGGCGTGGCGGGGGATGTTTTTGCCAGCGCAAAAAATAAGACAACATTTTAAGGAAATGTAGTGCAAATATCTTTATATAATTATACTTCCATAACTTTTTCTTTGCTTTCCTTACCATTTTATCTGCTACTCTCCCCCCCCCCTTTTTTTGCTCTCCTTCTGCTCTCCTTCCCCTTTTCTCTGTTATCCTTCCCTTTTCTTTGCACTTTCCCTTTTCTTTGCTCTCCTTCTGTTTTCTTTGCTCTCCTTCCCCTTTTCTTTGCTCTCCTTCTGCTGTCCATCCATTTTCTTTGCTCTCCTTCCCCTTTTTATTGCTATCCTTCCCTTTTCTCTGCTCTTATTCCCCTTTTCTTTGGTCTCCTATCCCTTTTCTCTGCTCCTCTTCCCCATTTTTTGCTCTCCTTCTCTCTTCTCTGCTCTCATTTCCCTTTTCTTTGCTCTCCTACCCCTTTTTTTGCTCTCCTTCCCCTTTTTTTTGCTCTCCTTCCCCTTTTTTTGCTCTCCTTCCTCTTTTCTTTGCTCTCCTTCCCCTTTTCTTTGCTCCTTCTGCTGTACTTCCATTTTCTTTGCTCTCTTATCCCTTTTCTCTGCTCCTCTTCCCCTTTTTTAAATCTCCTTCCCTTTTCTCTGCTCTTCTTCCCTTTGCTCTCCTCCCTCTGCTCCTCTTCCCCATTTTTCTGCTCTCCGTCTCATTTTGTTGTCTCTTCTTCCCATTTTATTTGCTCTCCTGATGGGATGCTCTCCTTCCTCTTATCTGCTGCTTTGCCTAATATCCCTTTTCTTTGCTCAACCTTCCCCTTCCTCTGCTCTTCTCCCCTTTTCTCTCTTCTGCTTACCTTTTTTTCTCTTGTGCTCTGCTCGCTTTCTTGCAGCAGCAGCTAGTTTTCTTTCTTCTTAGTTTTCTTTCTTCTTCTTCTCTTCTTCTTCTTGGTACCGCGGGCGCCGGGCGGGGAATGCAGGGAGGGGTTACGTCATGACGTCACGACGTCATCGGCACGGCATTGTGGAATTGGTATTGGTCAGAAGGCGGAGGGGAGGGGACGCACAGTCACAGTAGTCACTACATAATGATGAAAGTGAGTCACGAACACCATAAGGTACCGCGGAATACGGAACAAAGTGCGTTCCGTATCAGTTTGATACGGAACAGCACTTGTCTGTGTAAAATACGGGACGATTCCGTATTTTACAGAACGGTTGGCAACCATACCTGGGTGTGACAACTGAAGCAGCGACAACTCTGGCATCTTTGTTTGTGGATTTTTATTGGAATTAGGGGATGGGAGAAGGGAATGAGTGGAATACTCCTTGCGGCTCAAACTAATTACAATTCGGACTTTTACTCCTGAAATGCCCGTTGGCGCTTCTGTGACGCCAGCCGGCGCCAGCCAACGCTCACTGGCACTGAGAACACTCTGTAGAACAGAAGAAGTGCTGAATCCTCGACTTATAGTCCAGAAGATCCAAGACTGAGAACTGTAGAACTCATGACACTGTTGTACTATGAAAGTCACTGCATACTTTCCCCTGCCTGGCACAGCTTGAGGTAGTATATTGCAGAACTCTGTATGGCTGTCACTTTAACTGGCACACTCTGTGCAACTCAGGGCCCAGACTGCAGGTGCCCCCTTTAACCTTGAACTCTTCAGGGTCCACTGACTATGTACCCCTTCTGTAGCTTCAGGGTCCTCAACCTAGGTACCCCCTTTACAGCTAGCTGACACTGGATCCCAGAACCTCTTCCGGAGTGGTCACCCCTAACTTCAGGCAGACCCCCAGGGAAAACCTCAGTACTCACGACCTGTGTAGGCTTTCCTGGGACTGGACCCCTCTCTCTCTCCGCAGGCTCTCGGCACACCAGATCACCTCAGCTAAACTCAGCGCTCTCTGGACACTCAGGAGACACCCTGAGACATCCTCCTTCCTCAGACAGGAGGAGAGACAGCCGCACTCTCCCTCCTGGGACTCTGCTCCCACCAAAGACACCATGCCACGCAATTCCCCCCAAACGTATACCCACTCCCAGAATCCTTTGCAGCATAATCTGCCTTCTGGGGAAGTTACAAGCTGGGATGTGTCCCCTGATTGGGCTTCCCACACTACCCTATGAAAAGCCTCTCACAGGAGCCAATGGGGATACTTCTCCGCTCAGCAGGCACATCTGACACCCTAGCTAAATATATCACAGCCCTGCTGTTTGGCAGACAAGGCCCACTATACATTTACCTAGTACCTACCTGTAGGGTGCTACATATAGGTACAGTAAATATCTGCTAAACATGCACTGTTTAGGAGATATTTACTTGTGAAGCCCCAAGTGTTGTCACTCTAAAGGAAAAGCATACTGTGCCGATCATTTTCAGCCCTATGCCATGAACAGTGCCACCATTCGATGCATACTAGCACATTGTAACTTTGCAATGCTGCCCCCTGGCTGCCCATGTGAACACGTCCTGAAAGAGGAGTGTTACTTTGAGCACCAAAGGTTGCTTGCCCGTGGATTTGAATTACAGAACTCAGGAACAGTATGGGATTGATTTACTAAAATCGCAGAGTGCAAAATCTGGTGCAGCTCTGCACAGAAACCAATCAGCTTCCAGGTTTTTTCAATGCTTAATTGAACAAGCTGAAGTTAGAAGCTGAGTGGCTACCATGCACAGCTGCACCAGATTATGCACCCTCTAGTTTTAGTAAATCAACACCTATAGCTTTAACAAAAATTGCTTCAGTCTGGCAGTGAAAGGGTTATGGAAGTCGGCAGGAAAATGGTAGCTGTATAAAAGTTACACAGCCCCTGGGCTTGTATCCCTTCCAAAACCATTATCTTGTTGGTACATGTTCCCGGCAGAGGTTTTTTTTTTTTCTCTTCCTTCATTGTGGTTATGAAATTAAACAAAGATCTGGAATAATAAAAAAAAGTGTTTAACAGCTTTATGGCTGTTTACAAGTGTTTGGGTGAGTCAGAGCCGGGTGTACGAGGCACTAAGGTGCTGGCAAAAGATCTTTTGCACCTCGTGTTATTTTACCGACTGTGATAAGGAATTTTCCATGCTGAGAGATGACCTTCTGCTAGGATAATTCTGTTGAGCCATCCACTTCCATGTCGTATATCTTGGATCGGCCGTTACCAGGGTCGCCTTTTATTAAATCGGGTGCCTCTCCGCAAGGAGTTGAAGTTAATTATCAGCATTCACCAGATGCAAAAAGCGGCCTGATGAATAATGTAGGAATGTCTTGGGACGCGTGTTCTGTGGGTGCGGGAACACTGTGTTGTGTGGGAAAGGTTTTCCAAGACTTTTAACCTCCTCCGTCCCAGAAATGCTCTCTATAGGCTGCATCCCTATGGGAACTAGTGAAGTTTACTGCATTTCCACTTTTACAGTCAAAGTTGAGAAATCGGCACTGTATGTTTATGTGTTCCTAGTCCCACAGCATACCTAAAAATAATAAAAAAAATAAAAAAATATTATCTTTCTAGTTGTTTCTTTGGAGCAGGTTTATACATAGGACTCTAGAGGCAGCATCTATTATTTATAGCAGAATACCAAGCAAAAATACAACTGGGGACTGTCATGGACAGTTTTTTTTTTTTTTTTTTTTTATAAAGTGCATTAACATACAATGTACCACCCAGGCCTTGAGATCTTTAACCTTTGTGAGGACGGATGGTGTGCACTATCTAGTTTGACACTAATAATGAATATAGCGCTCACCCACATAAAGAACACTGTTTTGCCTCAGGTTCTTTTCCCAAAATTAGGCAACAGCAGCCTGGCGCACAGCAACAGTCACCCTTCTGGCTCAATGAACAGTCTAGAGCAGCCTTTTTCAACCAGGGTGCCCAGGCACGCTGGGGTGCCTCGTGGTTTCTTCAGGGGTGCCTTGGCAAAATGCCTAAAACTTGATCAAAAATTGTATACAAGCCAGCAGGTGGTTCAAGCTTCCCTTTTAGTTACACAAAGCTACGGGTTTTCATTGTGCACCATTACGACTTTCTAGACCCTGGCATCCTAACAACCAATGACATCATCAGTTGGTAAGGAGGATATCTGTCGCCTCCATAGCATTCTTGTTTTACCCTCCTCTGCCTCTTTCTCTCAGCACTGGAGTCACATTAGCTGACTGATGGAGATAAATTGCGGGAGGAGACAAACCTTGGAATACTAGTCAGTACCAGTGTCCAAAAGTGTAATTGCTTTGGAAGAAAAAAAAAAATCACCATTAATGTTGGGTGTCCTACATGTGCGCATGTTACTGCAATATGTAAAACGATTAGAATCCTTTTTTACATTTTAGAATGGGGTGCTTCCTGACTGTCCATAATTTTAAAGAGGCCTTGAGATTGCCTATCATTTTAAAGGGTGCCTTGGCTGAAAAAAGGTTGAGAAACCCTGGTCTAGAGGTATGCCTTTTTCAAATGTATTGCTGAATGGCTTGGGTAGGGTGTAGAGAGCTGTGGGATATTCCATAAACACTGAACAGCATTCAAAGGACACTCTCCTCTATATAACTACTTCTTAGGACAGTCCATGTAGCAAAGGCCCAGCAATAATGGACAGCTCTAGGGACACATTTAGAAATATCCCAGGCCAAGCAAGCACTAGTTTGACTGCGATAGGGATAGTAGCTGCAACAGTCAACGGGTTCCTACACTCAGGTCTGTACTCACAATACTCCTGCATTCTTGGATGCCTCCTTCCAATACCAGCCAGACATTTCTCCCGTGAGCTCTCCAGACTTGATCCCAAGTGAAATCCCTTTTTAGTTGCAAAGATTCTCAGCAAGCAGGTCTCCCAGCTTAGCAAAATCCTTAAAGCGGAGTTCCGGCCACAAAATCATGCCTGTAGATTTTATGGCATCCGCTTCCTTATCCTTACCTGAGCAATAATTGGATTCCCGGCCTTTTTTTTTTTTTTTACTTACCTTATTAGAGAGCATAATATACTCACCTTACCATCCACTTCCTCCTCCTCGGCCGTGCGGCCCGCGCCGTCACTTCCTGTCCCGCAATGCGTCATGGGAGCTCTTACTCGTCGCTCCAAGGATGCAATGGGCAGTGACGTAGGTGGTCGGCCGCTCCTCTCATCGCGTTATTTCCAAAAAGGAAATAACGCGATGATAGGCATCCCTATACTATGCCGATCGCATAGTACTGGGCATGCGCGAGATTTCACGCTGCATTCACCGGCCCCTCTCCTTTTCGATCCAGGAAGCAGGGCATTCATTAACACAGCGGCTTCAGGGGAACCCGGACAAAGATGGCGGCGCTCAGGAGACTTTTTATAAAGTAAGATTTTCTAATTGCCAATCAATAATTATACTGTAAAAAACAGGATTAGTTGATTTATGAAGGGGGGGGGGGTGACAGTTTGGGAGGTTTGGGAGGTATTGATTCTGTGGCCAGAACTCTGCTTTAATGAACAGAACCAGAAGTTCAGGTGGAGCTGCCCAGAAGCACAGCAGCCCTTGAGGCTGGGAACTTCTCCTGGACAAGAACAGGGCTGCCTAACACTCCAGCCACCTACTAGGCACTCTCCCTCATGGATTATCTGAGACAACATTGTAACCAGGAGCTGGCTAATATTACCTGTATTGTCAGGAGACAATATGCAGTATTGCTACTGGGAAAACGGCTGCTCTCTCCTAGTGCTAGGCCAGGATCTGAGTCATTACACACTGAAGATAATTGATACAACGCGTTGCGATCAAAAAATCATCAAATAGCAATATAAATGCAAAAAAACCAAGAATTTATTAAATTATTATTCTTAGTGTCTATATAGTTCGAATATATTCCAATACTCTTGCAAGTGTCCAAAGTGAAATAACTTATTAATGTTGAGGTGAAAAATGTAAATGATTCTCAACCAATCCAAATAAGTGAAATCCTTCCCTCCAACGTGAAAGCAGATAGCGACACCCAAATAAGATATAATCTTACCAGAGCACCTGGACCTTTTGAAAATAGAGAGGTCAAACATGCATTGTGGGATTCATCACTCTGTAAACACTCGAACAGGTGATCTCCAGTCGCATCAGCAGTAGCATGATATGGGCCATGGGCCACGGGAGAGGTATCACTGACTCCAAGGGTGTAATATAGATAATATAGATAAAAGAATATATATGATAGTGTAAAACCTTTTATACAGATCCTTTATTATAAAATGCATCTACTCACATTCAAATAATATTTAATATTATGCGCATGTTGCAATAAAACCAGTTTTTGACAGGGAAGTTGGCGTCCGCCTCCAATTCTGGGTGACGCGATGATATGACGAAGACGCTCCGCCCAACATGTTTTGTCACTAAATGACTTAATTTTGAAGATACAGTGACTGAAATCTAAAGTGAAGCATCTTTGAAAATGTAGTCCAGGGAGCCAATTTTACATTCAGCCTGACTCTTTTGGACTACTACGAGTACCAGCCGGCTGTAGAAAAGAGAGCAGAATTCTGGGAGAGGCCTGTGCTGCAGAGGGAGAGATAGAGTCATCGCGTGTGGGTTCAGGAGCATCCATTGCCAGTTACTTTTGATTGTTCAGTGGCAGCTTTCCACACATCTACTGTAGCTGCTGACTTTTTTTAAAAAAATAGGTACTTACCAGTGCCTGGAGTCCAGTACTGTCTTCCTAAAGCTGGTTCTCTTTACTACTGTGGGTCCCCGGTGCTGACATCTTGGATATTGGAGCTGAGGAACCACAGCCTGTCCTTCACTGCACATATATGAGCTCACAGGGAGCTCTGTAATTAGCTGCAGGAGAGGCGGGGAAGGGGCCAGAGCAAGAAGCATCATATTTTGATTAGACAGGGATGATAGAAATGATAGAAATGGAAGCGAGTACTGATAAAAATAGTTATTCACCCCTCCCCCCCCTCCCAAAATAACACTTTAACTCAGTTACAGGCTGGAGGGAGGGAGCAAACTAGTGGTACTTAATTTTCTGAGTGAAGTTCCACTTTAACTATGATAAATGTAGCTCCCCAACCTCCTCCTCAAAGCAGGCCTTCACCCATGACCATGACAGTAACTTTTTATGTTATTAGGATGAGTGGCTTTGTCTGTACTGCTGCTGTGTCCCCATAAACTTACATAGGCTTCCTGCACGCTGCACCTGGGAGCTCCAGCCACATCAACAAACTGCCAGTGTGTACAGGCCTTGGCACCTGTATGAACAAGACCTAAGGGATATATGCAGTCTGCCAATGTCTGCTGCAGACTACAAAGTATTTTGCATGATCCCATCCCCTCTATGTTTAGCTTTGGCACCTCGTAAGTCCTCCAATTGTGCCCAGTACTGCTTTGGTGGATTTTTTTGGATAGGTTTGCCTCAACAGATAATGTGAAACCAACAGCAGAGATAACAAAATCAAACACTATTGTCCGCTTTGTTTTGAAGGGAAAATCTGCTGAGGGCCTTGGCGCCGCTAGGCCTTGGAAGACCTGTGTTCCTCATCAAGGGCCAATCATTTAAAAGACGCAGGCCAACGCTGTTTTCTCACAGCAAACACTCACTCACCAGTTCCATCCATTCAACCTGAGACAGAGATCTGGGATATGTTCCGCGTCCTGGGATTAGCGAGCAGGCAGGATAGCCTGATTTACAGTTCTCTCCTAAAGCCTTTCCCCGACCAGCTCCATTTTGATTTTTCTCAGCAGATTCGAAAAAGGATTTCAGCATTGTGCACATGTTTATGCTAAGCTTTAAAAAGCCAACTAGGTTTAAGTAATTCATGATGTAAGTGAGTATTTATGCAAATGTGGCAGATATATATTCTACAGCATAATACATTACATAAATATGAATACAAAATGCTCATTTATGAGGTAAATACAGGTAATGAAAGCCATAAATTATGCTTAATAATATGGAGCATGGATCTTCAAAGGCGCCAAAGCATTAACTTTCCTCATCGAGACATTTAAAACAGGCAATCAATTAATTTCTGTTCAATTATCATACAGGTTATTTTGTGTGTAATTTAAAGACGCCTAATAATCAGTCTGGTGTTGCCTATTCTGTGGCGCAAAACTGGCTTAACTCTTCAGCCGGTTTACCCGTAGCCCTTTGCAGTGCCATTTATCTTTTGCAGGTACGTGACTTAAGTGAGATAAACCGTGACATCATGGCGGTTGTAGATTTATCAGTAAAATTATGATTATCTCCATTTTTTTTATTAAAGCTGTCCTCCAGCTTTTATTTAATCCATTCTCGCTAGAAGAGCAGACATTTTCTAGAGTGAAGTACAAGCACTCATCTATGGACTGAGGTGACAATGTTGGGTGCATGTTATGACGTAGGGTGCTGTTCACTCTGTGACCTAAACCATGTTTTCTATTACTTTATCTGTCAGCTAATTATACCTTCTAAATACAGAATAAAAGAAATTCCAATCTCTTGGGGTGCAATTCCAAATGCAATGCAGGCAATGCGCATTTCCACTCGTTGCGGTAGCACGTGTAATGTGACTGTTAGCAGAAGGCAATGCTGCTAATGTGCACTGGTTGTTTCATGTGTAGTCCACCTGCAACTGATTAAACCATTTAAAATTGATTTACACTCCAAGGCAGTGGCGGCCCGTCCATTGGGCGTGCAGGCAGGCTGCCCCCCCTATCCATGCATCCAGCCCCCTAATCTACATGCAGTACGCCGGACGCATGGATTCCAATGGGTTTTTTTTTTTTTTGAAGCACGTGATTAGAGCCAGAGGCTCTAATATGCTTCAAAAAAAGGGTGGGCTCGGAGCGCAGAGCACTGCGCCCTGAGCCAACCCAGTTGTGTGGCAATAGCGAATGAATATTCACACGGATTCTCCTCCTGGCCAATCAGGAAGTGAGTCCTGAGACCGGTTTCCCGATTGGCTGAAAGGAGAAGCCATGCTATTGGCTAAGGAGGAGGGAGGAGACGCAGGGGAAGCCCGACACACGGAGGAGACTGAGAGGGAAGCCGCCGCCGCTGCCTGCCCTCCACATGTCAGTCCAGGGTGAGTGAGCCGATGACCTGGGGGGGGTATGGTGTGCGGGCTCGAGCTGGTGTGGTCCGTGGGGGGGGGGGGGAGGCGGGGGAGGTATGGTGTGGGTGGTCCGTCTGTCACCCCCCCCCCCCACCCCACCCATGGTGCTCCAGCCGCCACTGCTCCAAGTACATGTAATCAGTAAAGTCCAAGATAAAGTCGTCTTTTCAGAATCTTAAATATATCGCTGGTGATTGCAGCCAGGGATCACCATGATAGGAAGCATTGTCTGCTTTTACCACTAGCAACAGTCAGGGGAATTCTACATCTATGACACTCTTTAGAATTCCGATGTGCCTCTGCATGACAAATGTTAGTGCGGGCAACAGATTATTGTACCTGCTGGAAACAGGTATATGAATTTGGGTAAAGCAATGCCTGTGGAAGCACAATGAGGCTGGAGGGCAGCTGAGCTCCTTTCTCGCCACAGCAGCTGCCACATTGACAGTGCAGAAGCTGAGGATTTTTAAAGCTGGGTAGACAGATGTAGGCAGGTGCAGTCTATTGTCTCCACTACAGGTGGAACTTATCTGTAGCAGCCGTGCAGGTGGAAGAGGAAGTCAAGAAGAGCTTTGCTCCCCCATGATCTCCTTGGTCACAGAGAGGCAGCATCCGATTGGATGCTGGCATCATAAGCAACCTTAGTGGCCATCTTGGGTCAGGCAGAGCCTATTTAAGACCCTGGCTCCTGTGTTTGGTGCATATTTCACATGTGGGTAGTGTAGAGACAGGTCACCCATCTGACAGGGACCGTGCGGGGTTCCAGATGAGTAGGGAAAGGGCAGGGACACGTCATCCTTTCTAGAAGCCTCACCACCTGTGTACGGACTGGCCAGGCCATGTTTCACTCCTTGAGACAAACACTGTCGACACACCTGGGACCTGCTGCCACTACTCATCGCTTTACATTCCATGTACGCCCAGACGGGTTATCTTCTTGCTGGCCTTGTTGTGCATTGCTAAACTTCAGTTTCAATACAGTTCTGTTTACTGCAACTGGAGTTTGAGTGTTAACTGCCACCACACCACGCTGCACCTTCCCACACTGAGCCTGATGGGGATTTAGAGACACTAGTTCTCCATTAGGTTGTCTCTACTTGTGATTAATACCAGGCTGTGAGCAGATTTTTAGCCAATAGACAGCCTGCTATTGCCTATAAAATCCACCCACTGCTTGCTGTCAATCCCAAGCAGAGAGTGGACCTAATGGGAAATCGGTCCCTCAGCTTCCCCATCAGGTTCCTTCCATTGTCAGCATCACTGGTTTCTACGAGGCTCAGCAGCTCTGAAGCCAACAGTGTTCTTAGCAACTGGTGACAGGGGGGGGCAGGTAGTGGCAGAAAACATGCCGCTTGCTACACAGCATAAGGAGACAGGCACTCTGCCTTTCTCTATGTACCAACTTGGGGTTGGTATAAATTACTAGAGTTTTGTTGCCTATGAACTGGAGGTAATTATTTTTTTTAATTTGGTGCAGTAATATTGGCAATTTGTAAAAGTAGCACTGGTAAGAACCACATGTTTCGATAAAGTAGGGTTTTTTAATCCATTTTAAAGGGCCATACCACCAGAAAAATGCCATTAGGTCCTTATTGAATTCCCCAGTCTGTAGTCCAGAACTAAAATGGTCTGTAAAAAAGGTAAGATCCCAGAGAAGCACAGTGATATAATGTGACACAGAGGATAAGAAGGGAACTCAATGAAGGAGGAAGGGGATTCAATGCTGTATGAACATCTGTGCCCCGGCCTCCAGGGAGGCTGTGTGCTTTTTACAGCAATGAGTTCAGGATTTGTCAATCATAAGTGTTTGCGGTGCAAATGGTAATGCTGTAGGCAGGTCCGTTTCATAGTGCAATTAAGGGCATTTACAACAACAGTAGAAACACACGACACTAAAGCAGGTCTCTAGGCTATTACCCATTACAACACAAAGGCAGCACAGATCGTAAGCCGATATGTTATGTACATGTGAAAATACAGATATGATTTCATTGTTACTTCATACTTCTTACTTTTATGTACATGGGGGTATAAGTAGAAAATGTGCTTATAGAAAATATGATTTTTTTTTTTTATTTAGCGTTGTGCAGCAGATACAAAAAATCATAGACTTCACATAAATTGCCACCAGTCTCAAAATACAAGAATAACATCTGGCATAAAATAAATTCTGCATGGTGAACAATGAACAATCACAACGAACATTCATGGAAAGGTGCAACAATGAACACACAAAAGTCAACGAGATGCAGATGAGAGCAAAAGGAGCCTCCCAGGGTAACATATCGGAGAATAACCCTGTACAAGAGGGAAGTCTCCCTGACTTCTGGAAGAAACTACCTGGTCATGGGGGGAAGTCTAGAGTGAAGAGTCCAGAAAATAGGACGTTTTAGTAAATTTAATAAATGACCAACCAGGACACTATGGCTGATCAAAAAAAAGAAGAAAATGAACAGAATCTCCCATCAACACACTCAAGGTGGATGAAAGGATCCTCCTCAATGTACTAATGAGTTCTGACAGCAGGGGCTCCACTGCTGTGAGCATACACTGATCGGTGCTGCAGCATCGATCAAATGAAACGTTTCCAACATTCCCTTTTGAGAGAAGTTGGTCATTTGGTTAACTTCTCTCTAGCGGGAATGGTCATAGATGGATTGAAATATCAGATGGCCCCTGTTGAATCTGCTGAATTTCGATCCATCTATGGCCAGCTGAAGGGAAATTGGAGAAAGGAAAGTTGCAACAGCTACCAATAGGTTTACCAAGGAAGCAAAACAATTGCTTTGGGCAATAGCTTAAAGCAGAACTTTCCCTTTCAGGGATGCGACCGTTGGATCCCTCACTGGCCACTAACATCTTTTTCCGGGTGCGGAATTTTCGAGCTCTTGATTGTCCTATGGGGTAATGTGACTCCCGCACATTCGGCATTCATCCCGGCACACTGGTCATCCATCCCGGCACACTGGTCATCCATCTCGGCACACTGGCACTGTCTCCCTCCCCGCAATCTTTTCCCCTCTTACTTTTTTCACAGGGTTATCCATAGCAAACATACCCACACAACCAGTGATCCAGTGGTGTTCTGTAATAATCCCACACTCCGTTGCCACCATTTTCTTCCTTAGCATTATTGGGAGCCAGCTGTATCTCTTGGGATGCAGCAAGCTCCCTGAGGACGTGTATGCGTCATAACGCAACCATAACGCACACTGGTCATCCATCTCGGCACACTGGCACTGTCTCCCACCCTGCAATCTTTTCTCTTCTTACCTTTTTCACAGGGTTATGCATAACAAACATACCCACACAACCAAATGATCCAGCGGTGTTCTGCAATAATCCCACACTCCATTGCCGCCATTTTCTTTTTTAGCATTTTTGGGAGCCAGCTGTATCTCTTGGGATGCAGCAAGCTCCCTGAGGACGTGTATGCGCCATAACGCAACTATAGGGGGCTGGCTGCAAGAACCAAAAAGAGAAAACCAGCTACTTAATGACACATCATGACACATGCATGGTGGAGTACCCCTAGGCCTCTTGGGGTGCGTGTGTGGGTATCTCAGAGGCTATGGGCTACTACGGCATACTCATTCTTGCCTGGGTGAGAAACCAGGAAGTGCAGGTCAGGTTCCAAAAAACCAAACTAAAATTGGAAAGTACAGTCCTGAAGGAGGAGTAGGGGGGGTAGGGGTGAGATGACGCAAATTAGGTGAGGAGGGTGAAGATGTGCCTTGACTCTTGGGTACATAGATTTGCCTTGTTTTTTCTCCCATGTTTTCTGTCTTTACCCTGAAACACTCCTCCACACACGTCTATCTTTTAATTATTACAGAATTCTTTTCAGCTTTCATTCAGTCTTGACCCACTGAAGCTTCATGTGTCACCACTACCATTATGTGAACTACAAAAATGAGTAACTTGTGTGGGAGAACAGCACCGATTATTATTATATCCCGTGAGCCTCTATAGGCAGACTGAAGATATGGATTACTATTTTATACTGCAGGGCTGATAGTCCCTTAAAAAAGGTCACGCACATATGTGGCAGCATAGTGGTGGGCTTTACCATTGAGATGCCATATATTTGTGTGCATCCAGTATCTCTTGTTTGTGCTTGGAGCAAGCTTACTCTGCTTGTCCAGCACAGTGACCGTGCTGTCACCAACAGGGTCCGTCAATATTTATGATCAGAAGACAGTGAGGCAGGTTCCCAATTACGTGATCAATGCAGCAGCCAATCACATGACTGAAAAGACCACGTAACCCTTCTGATGTCACAAAACTTTAAAGGGCTAGCTCCCACCAGTTGGACAGGGCTAGTAAAGGAGTAGAAAATGTTGACTTTGTTTAGTGAATAAAGTGAAGCACTGTTCTGTTTGATACCAAATCATGTGCCAACAAGCCTGAATCAGCTCTTTGTGGTTTGAAATAAACATTTCTATAATATCAGACTGCATTGGTCCTGGAAACCTGTGATTCAAAAGGCATAATTTGCATAGCTCCACCCACTATTCTAAAGTTAGGAATTAGCTCCTTATAGTGGGGATTTGTGATGTAGAAAACCCTTTTATCAAAGCTCTACTGTGCTCTGCACTGGTTTGATAGAGTTTTATTTTAGTCCATCTCACTCTAAACTGAATTAGAGCCAGCTCAAATTTCTGCATTCCAGATGCGTTTCTGCATGTGCGCTTTTGATGTTTTCCAGTGCGTTTTCCCTCTTTTTTTCTTCATCTCAATTCAGGACATAGGGGTTTCTGCATTTTGATGCATTTGTTTATGCGTTCCAGGGTGTTTTTATGCGTTCCAGATGTGTTCCATATAAAAAAAATGCAACTTGTTTTACTTTTGTTGACTGCACTGGAATGCACTGCACTGATGTCAACTAGCATGGAAAACACTATGCATGCATCTTTGAACTTCATCTGGTGTGAACCAGCACTTAAAGAATATACAAACCCAGTGTAATAGCGTGGGTTGTCAGAACCCGGGGCAAGGGAACTAATTTGCGCCCCCTAGCACATGGACTTTTAGCACTCCCTTCTGCAATGTTTGAGTGTGAGCGTGAGAGAGGGAGCAAGAGAGAGAGCGAGTGATAGTGAGCAAGACTGCATGAGAATGAGTGCGTGAGAGGGAGCGAGAGAGAGAATGAGAGACAGAATGTGTGAGAGAGAAAGAGAGAGAAAGTAAGAAAGAGTGAAAGAGAGAGTGAGAGAGGGAGTGAGAGTGAGAGAGGGAGAGAGCGAGAATGAGAGAGGGAGCGAGAGAGAGAGAGGGAGCGAGAGAGAGTGAGCGAGAGTGAGAGAGCGAGATTGAGAGAGAGAGCGAGAGTGAGAGAGGGAGAGAGAGTGAGAGAGGGAGAGAGAGAGGGAGAGTGAGAGAGGGAGCGAGAGAGAGTGAGCAAGAGAGAGAGAGAGAGAGAGAGCGAGAGTGTGGGAGGGAGAGAGAGTGAGAGAGGGAGCGAGAGTGAGAGAGGGAGCGAGAGAGAGTGAGCAAGAGAGAGGGAGCGAGAGTGAGAGAGCGAGAGTGAGAGAGGGAGCGAGAGAGAGTGAGCGAGAGAGAGGGAGCAAGAGAGAGAGCGAGTGATAGTGAGCAAGACTGCGTGAGAATGAGTGCGTGAGAGGGAGCGAGAGAGAGAATGAGAGACGGAATGTGTGAGAGAGAAAGAGAGAGAAAGTAAGAAAGAGTGAAAGAGAGAGTGAGAGAGGGAGTGAGAGTGAGAGAGGGAGAGTGAGAGAGGGAGCGAGAGAGAGAGAGAGCGAGAGTGAGAGAGGGAGCGAGAGAGAGAGAGAGAGAGAGCGAGAGTGAGAGAGGGAGCGAGAGAGAGAGAGCGAGAATGAGAAAGGGAGCGAGAGAAAGTGAGCGAGAGTGAGAGAGGGAGCGAGAGAGAGTGAGCGAGAGTGAGAGAGGGAGCGAGAGTGAGAGAGCGAGAGTGAGAGAGGGAGCGAGAGAGAGTGAGCGAAAGAGAGAGAGGGAGCGAGAGAGAGTGAGCGAGAGAGAGAGAGCGAGAATGAGAGAGGGAGCGAGAGTGAGAGAGGGAGCGAGAGTGAGAGAGTGAGAGAGCGAGAGTGAGAGAGGGAGCGAGAGAGAGAGAGAATGAGAGAGGGAGCGAGAGAGAGTGAGCGAGTGTGAGAGAGGGAGCGAGAGAGAGCGAGAATGAGAGAGGGAGCGAGAGAGAGTGAGCGAGAGTGAGAGAGGGAGCGAGAGGGAGAGAGCGAGAGGGAGAGAGCGAGAGGGAGAGAGGGAGCGAGAGAGAGTAAGCGAGAGTGAGAGAGGGAGCGAGAGTGAGAGAGCAAGAGTGAGAGAGGGAGCGAGAGAGAGAGAGCGAGAGTGAGAGAGGGAGCGAGAGAGATTGAGCGAGAGTGAGAGAGGGAGCGAGAGAGGGAGCGAGAGAAAGTAAGAGAGAGTGAGAGAGGGAGCGAGAGTGAGAGAGCGAGAGTGAGAGAGGGAGCGAGAGAGAGTGAGCGAGAGAGAGGGAGCAAGAGAGAGAGCGAGTGATAGTGAGCAAGACTGCGTGAGAATGAGTGCGTGAGAGGGAGCGAGAGAGAGAATGAGAGACGGAATGTGTGAGAGAGAAAGAGAGAGAAAGTAAGAAAGAGTGAAAGAGAGAGTGAGAGAGGGAGTGAGAGTGAGAGAGGGAGAGTGAGAGAGGGAGCGAGAGAGAGAGAGAGCGAGAGTGAGAGAGGGAGCGAGAGAGAGAGAGAGAGAGAGCGAGAGTGAGAGAGGGAGCGAGAGAGAGAGAGCGAGAATGAGAAAGGGAGCGAGAGAAAGTGAGCGAGAGTGAGAGAGGGAGCGAGAGAGAGTGAGCGAGAGTGAGAGAGGGAGCGAGAGTGAGAGAGCGAGAGTGAGAGAGGGAGCGAGAGAGAGTGAGCGAAAGAGAGAGAGGGAGCGAGAGAGAGTGAGCGAGAGAGAGAGAGCGAGAATGAGAGAGGGAGCGAGAGTGAGAGAGGGAGCGAGAGTGAGAGAGTGAGAGAGCGAGAGTGAGAGAGGGAGCGAGAGAGAGAGAATGAGAGAGGGAGCGAGAGAGAGTGAGCGAGTGTGAGAGAGGGAGCGAGAGAGAGCGAGAATGAGAGAGGGAGCGAGAGAGAGTGAGCGAGAGTGAGAGAGGGAGCGAGAGGGAGAGAGCGAGAGGGAGAGAGCGAGAGGGAGAGAGGGAGCGAGAGAGAGTAAGCGAGAGTGAGAGAGGGAGCGAGAGTGAGAGAGCAAGAGTGAGAGAGGGAGCGAGAGAGAGAGAGCGAGAGTGAGAGAGGGAGCGAGAGAGATTGAGCGAGAGTGAGAGAGGGAGCGAGAGAGGGAGCGAGAGAAAGTAAGAGAGAGTGAGAGAGGGAGCGAGAGTGAGAGAGCAAGAGTGAGAGAGGGAGCGAGAGAGAGAGAGCGAGAGTGAGAGAGGGAGCGAGAGAGATTGAGCGAGAGTGAGAGAGGGAGCGAGAGAGGGAGCGAGAGAAAGTAAGAGAGAGTGAGAGAGGGAGCGAGAGTGAGAGAGTGAGCGAGAGTGAGTGAGGGAGAGAAAGTGAGAGAGGGAGCGAGAGAAAGTAAGAGTGAGTGAAAGAGAGAGTGAGAGAGGGAGCAAGAGAAAGTAAGAGAGAGTGAAAGAGAGAGTGAAAGAGGGAGCGAGAGAGGGAGCGAGAGTGAGAGAGGGAGCTAGAGCAAGAGCAAGCAAGTTAGAGTGACCGAACGAGCAAGAGAGAGAGAGAGAGAGCGTGACAGAGAAAGTGAGAGAGATTGCGAGCGAAAGAGAGCAAGAGAGAGCGTGAACTGTATTTCTATTACAAGGGATGTTTACATTCCTTGTAATAACAGTAAAAGTGATATAAAAAAAAGAAGGGACAGTGTAAAAATAAAAAATAAAAGGTAAAATAATTAGGGGAAAAAATGTAAAGTGCCCCATCCCTCCGCGCTCGCGCGAAGAAGTGAACACATATGTAAGTCATGCCCAAATATGTAAACAGTGATCAATCCATACATGTGAGGTATTGCCGCGATCATTAGAGCGAAAGAAATAATTCTACTGCAAGGCTTCCTCTGTTACTCTAAACAGGTAAACTGTAAACATTTTTAAGCGTCGCCCATGGAGACTTTTAAGTACCATAGTTTGTCGCCATTCCACGAGCACGCGCAATTTTAAAGCATAACATATTAGGTATCTATTAACTCAGCAAAACTCTTTCTCATTATACAAAATCATTAGGGTAACTATTGTGTTTTGTTTCGTTTTTTTCTTCAATAAAGTGTATTTTTTCCAAAACAATTGCGTTTGAAAGACCGCTGCACAAATACTGTGTGACATAAATTTTTCCAACAATCACCATTTTATTCTCCAGGGTCTCTGCTGAAAAAAAATATATAATGTTTGGGGGCTCTAAGTCAATTTCTAGCAAAAAATACTAATTTCAATTTTTTTTTGCAATGTAAAAATTCTGTACTCCTCTAATAAAGCAACCTCAATATATCACAAAATATACTTAGCAGGCCAGTTGGGCCTTAGCTGTAAAACATCAAAGATTTAAAGACTCAGAAAAAATAATGCTACGCTATTCCTCAAACTCGAAATACTTTTTTCTTATATACTTGAAATGCAAACATTTGGCAAAAAAAAAAGCAGCCTAGGTCCTAAAATATACAACGAAGGATGCTGGCAAAGGAGATCCTATTCATTTGAGTAGGTATTCAATAATTCATTTACTGGTTAGGATAACCCAAAACATCAATACATCCTCTTCCCACTCCAGTTCCTCTCTCATTCCCCTTGAGGAATGAATATTCACAGTTTAAAAACAGTGCTACCTTCCAACATCCCCCATTATAGATCTCCATAGAAGATCCCTATTTGTTCTCTGCTTTTCCTGCGGGATAGCAATCCATTTAGCACCATTAGTCCTTTCCCTAGACCTGCCTAAATGCAGAGCTGCTATTAGAAATCACGGGGCCCCATACAGACTACCTGGCAGCCCCCCCTGAATATATCAAGACAATAATATTACTAGAAATACACTAAAATCATTATTAACGGACATAAACATAACAGAGAACCTGTGTGAAGCCCTTTTTAATTGTTTTTTTTTTCCATTTAAGAAAAAAATTATAATTTTTAAAATGTTAAAAATGTTTACAATTATCTTATTTTACAATTTCTTTTACATTTTTAACCGCCTGCCGACCGCCGCCCGACTATATACGGCGGCGGTCAGCCCCTCCTGGGCAAAGTGACGTATATATACGTCACTAGCCCGAGAGCCAATAGGGGGCGAGCGGGCGCCGCCGGAGGCGCGCTACCGCCCCCACTCGTTCTCGGACACTCCAGCACGAGTGACCGGTGGCTCGGATGTCCGCCGGTCACTCGCGATCGTCCGCTGCAGAGGGAGAAAGGCAGGCGGCTAATGTAAACAAACCCGCCTGTCATTCTCCCTGGTGTAACTGCAGAGATCATACGATCCTGCTATTTAGGATCGTATGTCTCTGTGGTTACATGAAAAGTCACGCCCCTTTACAGTAAGAAACACGCCCCTAGGGACACACTTAACCCCTGCCTCTCCAATAAAGTTAACCCCTTCCCTGCCAGTGTAATTTTTACAGTAACAGTGCATATTTATAGCACTGATTACTGCAGTAATGTCACTGGGACCCCCAAAAGTGTCAAAAATGTCAGTCAAGGGTCCGATCTGTCCGCCGCAATGTCGCAGTCCCGCAAAACAGATCGCAGATCGCCGCCATTACTCGTTAAAAAAAAAACACCAAAAATGACAGAAATCTTTCCCTTAGTTAGTAAACGCGATAACTTTTGCACAAACCAATCAAAATATGCTTATTGCAATTTTTTTCACCAAACTTATGGAGCAGAAAACAAATTGGCCAAAAATGTTAAAAAAAAATTATTTTTACAGTTTTTTGGGGGGGGAATTTCATATAAAAAAATTTGAAAAATATTGTTATTTTTGCAAAATTGTCGCTCTTTTTTCTGTTTATAGCGCATGATCAAAAAATCGCACAGGTGATCAAATACCACCAAAAGAAAGCTCTGTTTGTGGGGAAAAAAGGACGCCAATTTAATTTAGATACAGAGTCGCATGACCGCGCAATTGTCCGTTAAAGTCACGCAGTGCCGAATCGCAAAATAGGCCCTGGTCAGGAAGGGGGTAAAATCTTCCGGGGCTTAAGTGGTCAATTACAATGTTTAATTATTATTATTTTTTTTTACAATTTGTTATTTTTTTACAGGACATGGAAGCCCGCATGCACTGTGGGACGGGGGCGGGGGACGCAGAAGCAATACCAGGAATGATGCCCTGTGTCTGTGTCTCTTCCCGCAGCAGCTGAAAGCTGGAAGTAGGGGGAGAAAAAGTTTTTCAGCTGCTGCAGAGAGCCACACAGGGCTTTTTTCTGTAATTGCCCCTCTGGCCGACCGCACCGATTCCCCGTGCTGTTTGGGCCCCCCTGTGTGCCCCCCCCCCACCCTATCAGCAGCCCTGCCTAAATGACTTGGGGAGATTTGACATCGGAAGACATGCCGTTAGAACTGATGAGGAATGTTAGAGCAAAGAATGTGCTGAAAGAAACCTGGAGAATAGGAGAGAGCTTGAAAAGAAAAAAAAAATGCAAATTGATATATTGAAGAAGTCGCAAAGTGCATTTCTAAGGGTGCTTTTAGCTGCATCTGGTTTTTGTTAGGATACAATTAGGATTAGTGTTTTACTCCAGTAAATACATCTTCAGAGTCAAGTGCAATTTAGAATGTTTTACATGAAACGGGTAATTTAAACGTATGTTGTACAAGTGTGGGATTTTCATCCAATCATCGTAGATATTTCGCTCTTCACTGCACACAAATTGAAGGCCAAATGTGGTTTTGAAAAAAAAAAAAAAAAGGTAACGGTGTTGAGAAACCAGAAAGAGCAAAATTGTCTGATTCTGAAATGACTGGGTCTGATGATATTGGGTGGTTCTGATGGGGTTACATTTATAGTCTGATAAGCAGAGTTCACCCTAAGCCTTCGTTCTCATTGAAGCGATTTGTCATGCGATTTCAAGTCGCAGCCTTTGCGGCGCCGCACTGATTTGCAAAAGTAGTTCCTGCACTACTTTTTGCTGATATAGGGTGCGACTTCAGTAGACATCTGTTCATGAAGCAGCACAGATGTCCTTTAAGTCGGGGCTTTGAAATCGTTGCGATTTCGGATTAAGTTGCGTGATTTCAAAGCCGTGTTTAGTGTGAACGAGGACTTAAAGTGTTACTAAACCCACAACAGTAAAATCAGTGTGTATATGCAGTAAAGCATGCTTTTTTTAACTCACTGTTGAACCTAAGGGGTAATCCTCCGCATTGTGTAAAAAGGCTGTTTGATCCTGTCTTCTCTGATCCTCCCCTTCTTCTACTGTCCCCAATTCATCTCCTGATAATACAGAGCCAGGGGACAGGCTGCACATGCTCAGTTTGGCGTGTATTGCTAGAGTTTTTTTTTTTTAATTATTGGGAGGGTGCATGTGATTAGCACAGGGCCAATCATCACTGTCCAGATAGAGGGTCAGGGGTCCTGCATCCTGATAGGACAGTCAGTGCAGAATGAAAACTCCTCCTACAAGCTTTACCCAGACACTTATAGAAGTCACAAGACTGCTATATAAGCCTGTAAAAAGGCTGATTGATCTTGTCTTCTCTGATCCTCCCCTTCTTCCACTGTCCCCAATTCATCTCCTGATAATACAGAGCCAGGGGGCAGGCTGCACATGCTCAGTTTGGTGTGTATTGCTAGAGTTTTTTTATTTTTTATTCTTGGGAGGGTGCATGTGATCAGCACAGGGCCAATTAGCACTGTCCAGACAGAGGGTCAGGGGTCCTGCATCCTGATAGGACAGTCAGTGCAGAATTAAAACTCCTCCTACAAGCTTTAACCAGACACTCATAGAAGTTACAAGACTGCTAAATACTGCTGTAAAAAGGTTGTTTGATCTTATCTTCTCTGATCCTCCCCTTCTTCCACTGTCCCCAATTTATCTCCTGATAATATAGAGCCTTGGGGACAGGCTGCACAAGCTCAGTTTGGTGTGTATTGCTATAAAGTTTTTTTTTTCTTGGGTGGGAGGGTGCATGTAATCAGCACAGGGCCAATCAGCACTGTCCAGACAGAGGGTCAGGGTCCTACATCCTGATAGGACAGTCAGTGCAGAATGAAAACTCCTCCTACAAGCTTTAACCAGACACTCATAGAAGTCACAAGACTGCTATATACTGCTGATGAAAAAAGGTATTTAAAAGTTTATATTTATTGAATTAAATGCATTTCCATGTTCTGTGTACTGTGGGAGACCAGATATAGTGAATGCAGGGTCCTGGGTTTAGTAACACTTTAAGCTGCCAGGGCCGTTTTTATATGTTTTTCATGCATGTAAAAAAAAAAATAATAATTTAAGACCCACAGATTAAATAAAACCCCCAAACAGTTTTCTGAATGCAGAGACCCGGGAGAATAAAATGGTGGTAATTCTAATATTTTATGTCACACGATATTAGCACAATGGTTCTTGGCTGTAGGAAATGGAATAAACATTAGCAGATTTTGTAGCTGCTGACTTTTATTAAAAAGATACTTACCTGTCCAAGGATCCAGCTCCATCCTCACCGGTTCTTACAGGGCTTTGGGTCCCCGGCGTCGGCATCTTTACTTATGCTAGGTTCTCATCTGTGCAGGTGGATACTGCTGCGGGTCAGCACCTGTTCCTGCAGCCGCAACCACCCACACAGAAAAACGCGCTGCATGCATGCGGGTGCCATTAACCACTTTCCGACCATATATACACTTGTCCATAAAGACATGGATGGGAGAGTTTGGGGTGGAGGAACTTGTCTGTCCTGCACAGAGTTCCAACCTCAACCCGATAGAACACCTTTGGGATGAATTTGAGCAGAGGTCTGCTCCTCCAACATCAGTGCCTGACCCCACAACTGCGCTTCTGGAAGAATGGTCAAACATTCCCATAGACACCCCTAAACCTTGTGGACAGTCTTCCCAGAAGAGTTGAAGCTGTTATAGCTGCAAAGGGTGGGCCAACTCATTATTGAACCCTATGGACTAAGACTGGGATGAAGACTGGGATAAAGTTCATGTGCGTGTAAAGACAGGCGTCCCAATACTTTTGGTAATATAGTGTATGTGCATGTACATGGGAGCAGGCAAGCTCATTATTTTGGGGAAGGGGTTAAAGTATTTGAGTGTACTTTTAATTTTTTAGTCTTCCCAGAGCTCCCTTACTACCACATTCATCAGCCAAAGTCCAAATTCATGATATGTTTGTGTATGAACACTTCCTTCCACCCATGATACAGTGTTGGGTGTCCAAGCAGCCACCCACCAGGGCCAAGGACTGTCACATAGGGGCAGTTAGTAGCAGGGGCAGACTGGCAACTTTCGGCCCAGGGGGTAAGTACAAACCAGAGGCCAATGGTGCAGAGACTCAGCCCCCCTTCCACTCTCCCTCTGCCCGTCCTCCTCCTGACCCCCCCATTCCAGGCTGAAGCCCTGCTCCAGGTACTCTCTACTCACTGGCTGAATCCGGGGTCCCAACCTGCTCAGCAGTGGGCGGTTGAGGGAGCTGGGACAGCTCTGTTGGGGCTGGCCAGGAGAGGAGAGCCTCCAGTGTGGCATGGAACCGGCCTCTGCTCAGACACAGTTTACACCATGCGGGGGGAGGAGGCCTGGGCTCTGTCTTTGTCTTCAGTAGGTCAGTGGCGGGGACTTTTTACTTCTCTTCACCAGAAATCCTTTAAGCATGTCTGTGGCAAAAGCAGTGCAGCCTTTTTACAGGACATCAGAGCGGCCCAGGGGGCAATTTCCCCCCCTGCCCCCTGGCCCAGTACCCCCCTGGTTAGTAGGTCATGATAACACAAACAGAAAAAATATTCAGCGCTTAATCACTACCCTAAATGAGAAGAAGCAGCTGGACACTTAGGTAAGGTCAAACCAACAAAACAAAAATGAACATAAACAAATATTAGTGCAGCGCTAAAAATGATGACAAATATAACACATAGTAAGGTAAAAAGTCCATAAGAGTCCAGAGAAAAATATGAGGATGCCAAAGTCAGAGTAGAAAGGGTGAACAACACACCAAATCAGTGAACACCTCCACCAGTGAGTATCATCGCCTCTCACCTCCAACACTGACGAAGTCATGCCCATTGACGTAACGCGTACGGGGGGGGGGGGAGTCTGGCGTCACCCGCGGCCGCCCACGGAGGAAGATGTTCTATTGTAAATACCTGCATTAAGCACTGAGTCAGTGCTTCGCTTGCAAGTAATTTTAAATTTGTTTAATAAAAGTTTAAGGGAGACAAAGTGCACTTAGATTGTCTTCTTTCTCCCTTTGTATGGATGACATGACCGTATTGAGCCCAGGATCTTTGCAGAGGAATTTTGTCGGCAGTGCTGTTCGTTTTGCTTGATGACCCCTAGTGGTCAAGTGTTGGAGGTGAGAGGCGATGATACTGGTGGAGGTGTTCACTGATTTGGTGTGTTGTTCACCCTTTCTACACTGAAGGCAATCTGACTTTGGCATCCTCATATTTTTCTCTGGACTCTTATGGGCTTTTTACCTTACTATGTGTTATATTTGTCATCATTTTTAGCGCTGCACTAATGTTAGTAGGTCATGATACCTGTGTAAGCTCCACAAGACCGGCACTGACCTTCCACAGATCTCTACTGATGGCTCTGGTAGGGGGAGCACAGGAAAAAAAGTATCAATAGCAGAGGAGGTTCGCTATCAAGAAGACCTGTTATTGTCCCCTGAATGGACAAAGTACCAGGTTCACTTTAATGGGAATCTCTCAATATAAGGGAGTTTTTCCATCACTACCCATGATCCTTAAACAAGATTAGGGACATAAAATGCTCAGTTATGAGCCTCCATATAATGTTCACACATATGCGACGCGGAAAGCAGCGCGATTCCTGTGTGTGTTCCCGCATCGCATCTGACTCACAGGCAGTTCACACTGCGCTCTGCGAACTGCTGCGGGTGTCAATAGAAAGTTAACGACACCCCCAAATTGGTTCGCAGATCGCAGTGTGAACTGTGAAATCATACAGGAATCGGATCGCAGGAATCAGATCGCATGGGTGTCGATGAAATCTGCATATTAGTCCTACGCACTTTTTGTGAATGGGATTCCAAGGTATCAAAGCTCCTTGACGCAAGGTTTTTTTTTTTTAGTTTTTTTCTTATAACCCACGATGGTGCGCAAAAACGAAACACTTCACTATTCAAAAAACGTGCATGTGAAAAACACACACAAACTACTGGACTGAACCACTTCGTGCCTAACGGAAAAACAAATATTAATGCCTAAGCACAATTTTACAACTTTGACATGTGTTAGTAAAACCCTACATGTCATCACAACTATTTTGTGCATCCAGATGGATTATACCCTGGTTTTTTTTTTTTTTTCAGGATAAATTGGACTTTAATTTTGTAGTAAATGGTTATGGATATCTCCTGATTTTTTTTATTATTATTATCAAAGGAAAACTGTCCTAAAATAGTAAAAAATATTTTTAAAAAAATAGTAAAAAAAACATTTTTTTTAAATATAGCTGTATATTTCTTGTTACTACCATAACCTACCACCAAAAAACAACCAAGAATAAATTCTCCTGCTCCTGACGATCACAGCAATAACACACATGTGTATGTTATTTGTTACTTGAACCCATAGTACAGCCCAGAAACAATAGTGTGCATTTTGCTTTTTTTTTGTCCTACCTAAAACGCACAGACACTAATTGACACTGAAGCCAATTTAAAAAAAATCCTACCCCAGAATATACTGACCCTAACCTTTGACCCTTACTTGACCAATACACTAACCCTGGCACTAACCTAGATTTTTTTTTCTTTATTTTTTTTTTTTATTATTATTTTCTTTTACACACACACCTTTTTTCCCTTACTTGACCAATAAACTAACCCTGGCACTAACCTAGATTTTTTTTTCTTAATTTTTTTTATTTATTTTTTTACACACACACACCTTTTCTTTCCCTTACTTGACCAATAAACTAACCCTGGCACTAACCTAGATTTTTTTTCTTTATTTATTTTTTTTATTATTATTTTCTTTTACACACACACACACACATTTTGTTTCCCTTACTTGACCCAAACACTAACCCTGGCACTAACCTAGATTTTTTTTTCTTAATTTTTTTTTTTTATTATTATTTTCTTTTACACACACACCTTTTTTCCCTTACTTGACCAATAAACTAACCCTGGCACTAACCTAGATTTTTTTTTCTTAATTTTTTTTATTTATTTTTTTACACACACACACCTTTTTTTTCCCTTACTTGACCCATACACTAACCCTGGCACTAACCTAGATTTTTTTCTCTTTATTTTTTTTTTTTATTATTATTTTCTTTTACACACACACCTTTTTTCCCTTACTTGACCAATACACTAACCCTGGCACTAACCTAGATTTTTTTTCTTTATTTATTTTTTTTATTATTATTTTCTTTTACACACACACACACGCCTTTTGTTTCCCTTACTTGACCCAAACACTAACCCTGGCACTAACCTAGATTTTTTTTTTTCTTTATTTTTTTTTATTATTATTTTCTTTTACACACACACACACACACCTTTTTTTCCCTTACTTGACCCACACACTAACCCTGGCACTAACCTAGATTTTTTTTCTTTATTTATTTTTTTTATTATTATTTTCTTTTACACACACACCTTTTTTTTCCCTAAGTGCCGGTTCACACTAGGGCGACCTGTGAGGTCGCCTCACAGGTCGCCGCAGGTCGCCTCCCATAGGGAAGCTGCGGACCCGTTCTAATAGGAGCGACACAAGTCGTTCCGACCTAGAAAAAGGGTCCGGAGCTTCTTTGGGGCGACCCGGAGGCGACCGCTATAGACTTCAATGTTATGAAGTCCGTGGCGGCCGCTCCTAGGTCAGAGGTCGCGGTGCGAAGTAGCGTCGCTGCAGTGTGAACCGGCGCTTACTTGACCCAAACACTAACCCTGGCACTAACCTAGATTTTTTTTCTTTATTTTTTTTTTTTATTATTATTTTCTTTTACACACACACCTTTTTTTCCCTTACTTGACCCAAACACTAATCCTCGCACTAACCTAGATCTTTTATTTATTTATTTATTTATTTTTACACACACTTCGTTTTGTCCCTCTTTGCAAGGAAAGAGAAAGATACAATGTATCTTTCCTCTCCATTCACAGAGAGAGAAACACAGGGGCGGTGATTACTGTGGTATCCAATCAGAGGCTACCACAGTGATCAGGTGTCCCAGAATCGGGAGTTCCGGGTCCTGATTGCTAGTACGGGGCCTGGGGCTGTCAGGGAGACCCTGGTCTTTGTGCTGGGAGCGCGCTGTGTGGCACGCTCCCAGTACAAAGGGAGATACGCATATATGTGGCCCTACAGAAAAAAGCCCACTGCGGTGAAGCCACATGTATGTGTTAGGTTGGCGTGAGGGGATTAACGGTTTGCTTATAGTCCACCAGCCAAAGAAGTAGGACTCTACCCTGACAGCCCTGAGCCCAAGGCCGTTGACAGGGGCAAGATTCAACATGGTCCACCTAGCCAAAAGGCCCAGCAGGCCCCTCTCCTCATGGTCAGCCGAAGCCGACCACCGCACCACTGAGTTAGTACTCAGTGGTGCGGTGGTCAGCTTCGGCTGACCACTAGGAGAGGGGCCTGCTAGGCCTTTTGGCTAGGTAGACCATGATGAGTGGGGCTCCCCTGAAAGGAGTCATCACCATCCACCCTGAGTCAGGGGAGGAAGAAATCTGATGGCCACAAATCCTCTCTCTAGACTTCAGGGTAGGCCCAAGGACCCACACCCTCCATCCTAAATAGAAAAATAAACACGGGCAAAAGTGGAAGTGACAAAACAGCGAGAAAAATAACTAAAGAGTGCTTGTGCAGGTTCATTGGTTAGGTATGGCGACCTGGTAGCCAAAATTGCCCCGCACTTAGCCAAAAGACCAAGCTGCCTCACTAGAGGGGTCACCAGCAGGAGGAAGGAGGTCCTGATTCCCCCATATAAATCTTTAGTCATTTGGAATACTGTGTCCAGTTCTGGAGACCTCACTTACAAAAAGATATTAAAAAGATAGAACGGATATAGAGATGGGCAACAAAAATGGTGAAAGGTCTGAGGGATAAAGCATATCAGGAGAGACTTCAGGAACTTAATATGTACAGTCTGGAGGAAAGAAGGGAAACCTTGAAATACATGAAGGGTGTTAATAAGGTTCAAGAGGGCAGTATTTTCAATATGAAGCCAAGATCAAGAACACGGGGACATGACCTCAAACTAACAGGAGGAAATTTCAAAACTAATCTTAGAAAGTATTAATTTACTAACAGAGTGGTTGATGCCAGTCAGTCAACAGTAAGTGGATTCCGACATGCTTGGGACAAACATGCACTATATTGTCAAAAGTATTGGGACGCCTGCCTTTACATGCATACTCTATGGCAGGGGTCTTCAAATTATGGCCCTCCAGTTGTTCAGGAACTACAATTCCCATCATGCCTAGTCATGTCTGTGAATGTCAGAGTTTTACAATGCCTCATGGGATGTGTAGTTCCGCAACAGCTGGAGGGCCGTAGTTTGAAGATCCCTGCTCTATGGGAATGTTTAACCATTCCTCCAGAAGCGCATTTGTGAGGTCATACACTGATGTGGCCGAGAAGGCCTGGCTCGCAGTCTCCTCGCTAATTCATCCCAATGGTGTTCTGTTTGGTTGAGGCAGGCCAGTCAAAACTCGCTCATCCATGTCTTTATGGACCTTGCTTTGTGCACTGGTGTGCAGTCATGTTGGAATAGCAAGGGGCCATACCAAACATAAAGTTGGGAGCATGAAATTTTCCAAAATGTCTTTGTATACTGATAAATAAAGAGTTCCCTTCACTCGAACTAAGGGGCCAAACCCAACCCCAACTCCAACCCAAAAACAACCCCACACCACAATCCCCCCTCCCCCCAACAAAACATTTGGACCAGTGCACAAACCAAGGTCCATAAATACATGGATGAGTGACTTTGGGGTGGAGGAACTTGACTGGCCTGCACAGAGTCCTGACCTCATCCCGACAGAACACCTTTGGGATGAATTAGAGCAAAGAATGCGAGCCAGGCCTTCGTGTCCAACATCAGTGCCTCACCTCACAAATGTGCTTCTGGAAGAATGGTCAAACATTCCCATAGACACACTCCTAAACCCTGTGGGCAGCCTTCCAAGAGAAGTTGAAGCTGTTATAGCTGCAAAGGGTGGGCCAACTCAATATAGAACCCTACAGACTAAGACTGGGATACCATTAGTACCGGTTCACATATATGCGATGCGAGAACCCTGCAAACCCACTGTGGGTTCCCGCATCGTGTTCAACTCACAGGCAGTTCACACTTGCATATGCAAATTGCTGGGGGTGTCAATACAAAGTTAACGACACCCCCAGATCAGTTCGCATATCACAGTGTGGACATGAATCGGATCGCATAGGTGTGAACACCCATGCGATCTGATTCTGTTGCGGACCCAGAAAAGGGTCCTGTGTGGGTTATGTCAGAATCCGATGCAAATTCAGCCATACAATCTGTATGGCTGAATTTGCATCGCACAGACATCGCATGTGATTTGCAGAGCAGTGCGCTCCGAATCACATGTGATGTCTGTCATCGCACATATGTGAACTGGGACTAAAAGTGTAAAGGAAGGTGTCCCGATACTTTTGACAATATAGTGTTGATCTATACAAAAAAAAAAGTAACATAAAAAAAAATACAAAAAAAAAATGTATTAAATAAAATAAAAAAATACAAAAAAATTAACTAAATAAAATAAATAAATACAAAAAAATGTATTAAATAAAATAAAAAAAATGTATTAAATAAAATAAATAAATACAAAAAAATGTATTAAATAAAATAAAAAAATACAAAAAAATGTATTAAATAAAAAAAAAAAAAAAAAAATGTATTAAATAAAATAAAAAATGGGGCAGAACCGATGGACCACTTGGTTATTTTTTCTGCCATCACTCTTCTATGTTTCTAAGGTAATAGGGGTGATCTACTAAAACAATAGATGCTGTTCGCTTACAAAAATGAATTTTTACGTTGCAAAGTGGATATACACTTTGCAAGGTGAATGATAATAAATACGGTAAATGTATGTTCACATTATTTGTTAAGGAGATTTAAAAAAAAAAATCTGATTTTTTTTTTTTTTTTTTTTTTTTTTTAGCACATGATTCGGGAATTAAAGTGAACCCAGCATTGGCATATTCACTAAGATGCGCTTTCCAAAGTGAACATTCACTGTGCTAGATGAACAGCCTATATAGCTTTAGCAAATCTCCCCAATTATTTTTTTTTTTCTTAGATTTTTCATCCTCCTTCAGAGCTACTAAGACCCATCCATAGTTGGCTGGAAAGTTTTTAGTAAATCGCAGTGTAACTATGTACAGGGCTCTTCTCCCAGTCCTGTATGAGCCAGTGCCCGCTGTACTGGAGGGGGAAGGGTTACTGGGATATAAATAGTAAACCTAGTACAGAGACAGGGAGCAATGTACAAGAAGTAAGTGTAATATATGACTAAGTGACAGAAGTTAGGTTTCTGAGAATTACTTCTGAGATAAACAACTTTATAGCAGGGCACTTAATCTTACTTACCAGCGACATCTCATTTATTACAGAATTACAAGTAACTTTAATGCAATTGATACTGCCATTAATTCACCTCCGAATCATGGGGTGGCAGTTGCACAGCAGCTTTGCCCGTTATTTTCATACCACAATAGTATGAAGGTAACTTCAATCTTTTATGTTTATTGGACTTATATAAGACACTAGGGTTGTCCAAACCAAATTCCATAGGTAAGAACTGATCAAGGAACGAATATAAAAGGGTTAGTTCCTGGTCGTAGTTGCTGCTCTTTGCACCTGTTGGACCAAGAAATGCAATGCCATACACTTATGTAAAGGAGTAAAAGTGCTATACACTTATGTAAAGGAGTAAAAGTGCTATACACTTATGTAAAGCAGTAAAAGTGCTATACACTAATGTAAAGCAGTGGTAAAATCTTGTGGTTGAGCTGCAGTTTTAGCATTCCCCAACCACTCTCTGTTTAGAAACAGATTCAATGAACAGGGGTGTGCACTTGCCACAGCTGCAATGCTTTGCTTCGCGGCCATAGCAGAAGTTGCCCCCCCCCCCCCCCACAGCTGATTGCGACCCATTCAAGGCCCCAAGGGGGTAAAGCAAGCAGTAAGGAAGGGGATACAATGGGGTTGATTTACTAAAGGCAAATAGACGGTGCACTTTGTAAAGTGCAGTTCCTCCGGAGCTTAGTAAATGAGTCGAAGCTCTGATGACTTCCATCATCCAATCATGTGCAAGCAAAAATGCTGTTTTTTTTTTTTGTTTTTGTTTTTTTTTTTTGTGTATAATTGGGTATTGTAGCACTGCCCTCTTGAGGATTGCTGGATAACACACTTTCGGGTCCCCCTGGGTTACCGTTAGCAACACTGTCATTCACAGATTAGAACTTTACTTCTTGGCTCAGTCAATGATCAGTCCAGGGGTATGTATTTGTTTTTGGTGTTTTATTTTAAATAGGGATGGGAGAAGGGAATATTGGGATACTCCAAATTAACTATTCACAAGTTGGGAGGACTCCTACGTGAAGATGCAGCCAGGCTGCTGATCCACCCTGCCACTTAGGTAGATTTGGGTTTAAGTCTCTAGCCAGAAGACTTGGTGAACTACATTTATCTTCGGGACACTCTCCTCAGTATCCCCTTTCTAGACTGCTGACAGCTGTCCACTGACTGTCCAACTTTTGGGGTGGCCTCTCTCAAGTCAGGACCCTTGACACAATCCCAGTGTCTCCCCACTCAGTCAGCTCCTGGACCTCTGGGATCAGCTCCGTTCCTCTGGTCCCCAGGCCGACCGCCTGTGACCATGTGCCACTGCTACAGAGGAGGAGGCAGCCGCCACCCTCACTCTGGGACTCTGCTCACCAGCCAAAAACCCTGCAGCACATGTGCTCCTGGCTTTTATACAGTATCCCAAAATGCACCAAGACATCTGGCCTCTGCTAATCACCAGGACTGTATCAAAGCCTGTGCACCCATTGGTCAGGTTTCCTCCCACTGCCCAACATGCCTCCCTATTGTACCAGTGTGAAGCACTCTCTAGACCCAATGAATCACACACTGAGCACACTGAGCAGACCGAACTCACAGATCCTGTTCTCTGTTAAGCAGAAAGCAATATAAAATTTCCCTTCTGCTCCTCTGATAGGCAGACAGAGCCAAAAAATATACTCTCTCACTATCACGTACCTAAGAGGGTGCTACAGTATTCTTTGTAAAGTGAAGTGTTACCTCATTTACTAAGCTCTGGAGCAACTACACTTGCAGAGTGCAACTGCACTTTGCAAAGTGCACAGTCTATTTGCCTTTAGTAAATCACTCCCTATGCCTCCTCATTACCTGTCAATTGCTCTCTGAAGAGTGGCTTGAATGCAGAGCACTCTTCAGAGACCAAGGCTTGTGTGAACGAGCCCTTAGAGGTTAGCAGAAAAAAAAAGAGATTTAAAGCGAACCAAATAAAAGGTTTGCTTTAATTTAGTCCACTTCAGCAGCATAGACTTAGCTTTTTTTCACTCCCCTGCCACTCATGCACCGGTAGTGAAGAGTAAAATCTGTATTGGCAGAGTCGACACCAGCATAAGGCAGCTTAGGCAGCTGCCTTAGGGCACTGGGATGGGGGTGGTAAATTCCAAATCCCCACCCACTTGCATCGGATTCGGATTTTAATCGCAATGGGCCCACAGGTGGGACATCGGAGCCCAGCAAACATGCCGGGGGGGGGGGGCGGCATATCACGGCCGTAGAAGTGATTGATTCACAGCCGCTTGTAACACTTCCACATTGAAAGCCAACAGTCAGCTTCACAAAAGCACACACACTACCGGCTGGTATGCCCCCAATCACTTCTACAACTGCTGTGATCTGCCGGCCCCCACAATGTTTACCGGGCTCCACTGTTCCACTTGTGGGCCCATTGCGATCATGGTGGGTGTCAGTGTCAAGGATGGCAGGAGCTCAGCGAACATCAATTCTCTGAGCCTCCTTCCTGTTTACAGACCAGAAAGTGACGAAAGACGTCACTTCCAGGTCCAGAGCTGTCAATCACTGGGATCAGTGCCCAGGCAAGCAAGTAATGGAACACTGTTTGTGTTGCATCAGCTCCAGTGGAGTACACAGGAGATATCCAAGGTCTAATAGACCCCAGATGTCTCATAAAGAGAACCTGTCACCTATATATTATCTCGTAGTAAATATATTAACCAGCTGTGCTAGATGATAAAATACATGAATCACAAAAATTATGAAAGAAATGTTGTAATAGCTGCTAGCACGATATTGCTAGAAGAAAACCATATACGTAAACACATATACTAAAGGTGCAAAGCTAAAATATGGATTTGATTGTAACATCCAATTCTACATGTAAAAGAGTCCAAATAAGTCCTTTACATTGAAGTTGTTGCTAAAGTGCTCCAGAAATGTGATGAGTTAAGGTTCCAAACAGAGTGCTTCAGAAAAAAGGTGCCGCCATCACCCAATCACGTTGTCTCTTACCATCAGGTGTGGACCCCCATAGAGGAAGGTCAAAGACGCAATTTGGAACACAATCCAGAGTGAGAATCCAATGAAGATGTTTCACCACTCTCCTCTTACTACAACTCTCCCACTCTGCCCATGTTCTCCACTAAAGTCTCAAATGGAAGAGCACAAAAAGCCGCACAACCGGTTGAAGATGCAAAAAGTTAAAATCCAAATTTATTTTGCAGGCAAAAAGATAAAATCATCCAAGATGAAACCAAAACAGTCGGAGACATGGGGGGGAAAAGGGGAGCACGGCGGTTGACGCGTTTCACGGAGTCTTCCGCTTAGTCGTAACCACTAAAGTCTCCCAGATGTAATTTAGGGAAAACGCAGAATGCATAACCTGGTGTAGAATTTCCACAAAGGTTTAATGATTTAAAAGAATTGCACTCATTTCAATAAAAGTACCAATCCCCATGTCAAAATGACCAGGAGTTTCCAACCAACAAAATGGCCACCACATCTCGATGGGTGATGACGTCACACGCCACCATTTTAGAGCCTCCCCACACATATAAAAACACGTGTTGGGGCGCCTACATACAAAAATGGCGATTGTTCTACACATGTTACATATCGCTGGGCACGTTGAAGTGAGAGCAATAATTTCAGTACCAGAGCTCCTGCATAACTCTAAACTGAGGACCTGTAGGAGCTTAAAAAAAATATAGGGCACACGCAATGTTAAGGTTTGACATGTTGGGTATCTATTTACTCGACGCAACCTCATCTTTTATATTTTACCAATAAATTGGGTAATAATCTGCACATCCGTCTGAGTAGACAAAAATCCTTGCACCAGCCTTGCGTATTGCCATTAAGACACCATGATTTACACACGGCTGTATACTACCTGTGCAACAGCACTGATTGGCCCAGCGCTGTCACATGGAGTGAGTCACAAGCTTTCCCACACCTGGATGTACTAGGATTAGCTATGGCTCCTGGTGCTGAAGCAGCAGATGAATGAAGGAAAGGTAACAATATAATGAGGGGTAAATGTTTAGACACTGGGAGTAAGGGCACACACTCTATTGGCCTTGAGTCACCATGGCTTACACAGAGCTGTAAGCTCCTAGTGTAATAGCACTGACTGACCCAGCACTGTCACACGGAGTGAGTCACATGCTCCTCTATACCCAGAGGTACCAATATTGTCTTCAGCTTCTGCTACTGAAGGAAAGATAACTATATGTAGTTATATACTAAGGTTAAGGACCCCTTAGCACTGGGAGTGAAATGCAAGTCCTTTATTAGCATTGAGTTACTATGGCTTGCACAGGGCTGTAGGCTCCCTATGTGACAGCACTGATGGGTCCAGCTCTGTTACATGAAATGTGATCTTCCATACCCCAATGTCCAGTATTTTCTTTGGCTCGTGGTGCTAAATGAAGGAAAGGTACATATACACTGAGAGGTAGGGGTTTAAAGAAAGCTATTGCTTTCCCTGACTTGGCAAAGCACAGAGATACTTTTAGCGCACATGTCATTAGAGAAATATGGGGGGCCACCATCACTGGCCTCTTTCTTTAAATGCTAGTGTCCAGGCCATGTCTGGATTTGATACTTCGGAATCACATCTCCAAAATAAGAAGACAACAAATGCTTCCAGCCATGACAGTTTAATTATATAAGAGTTCAGATTAGAAGAAACACAAGCATAATGAGTCTGAACTGGTAATCTGTTTAAAGAGCTGCCTGGGAGTACATGTGAGTTGACGAGAGAATGCCTGTTAGGTAGTACTTATTACCTGGTGAGAGTATGCCTGGTGGTACTTATTGACTGGTGAGGGTATGCCTGGCAGGACATATTGGATGGCGAAAGCATGCCTGGTAGTACTTATTGGCTGATGAGCGTATGCCTGGTAGTACATATTGGTTGGTAAAGCCATGCCTGGTAGTACTTATTGGCTGGTGAGGGTATGCCTGACAGAACATATTGGATGGCAAAGGCATGCCTGGTAGTACTTATTGTCTGGTGAATACATGCTTGGTAGTACTTATTGACTAGTGAGTAGTGAAGGCATGTCTGGTAGTACTTATTGGCTGGTGAAGGCACGCCTGGTAGTACATATTGGTTGGTAAGGGTATGTCTGGTAGTACTTATTGGCTGGTGAGGGTTTACTGGCTGGTGAAAGAATGCCTAATAGTACTTATTGGCTGGTGAGGACATGCCTGGTAGTACCTAATGGCTGTGGAGTGTATGCCTGGTAGTACTTATTGGCTGGTGAAGGCATGCCTGGTATTACTTATTGGCTGGTGAAGGCACGCCTGGTAGTACATATTGGTTGGTAAGGGTATGCATGGTAGTACTTATTGGCTAGTGAGGGTTTACCGGCTGGTGAAGGAATGTCTGGTTGTACTTATTGGCTGGTGAGGGCATGCCTAGTAGTACCTAATGGCTGTAGAGTGTATGCCTGGTAGTGCTTATTGGCTGGTGAAGGCATGCCTGCTAGTACACATTGGTTGGTAAGGGTATGCCTGGAAGTACCTATTGGCTGGTGAGGGTATGCCTGGTAGTATTTATTAGCTGGCGAAGGCATGCCTGGTAGGTACTTATTTGGCTGGTCAGGGTATGTCTGGTATCACTTTTTGGCTGGGGATTGGGAAGGTATGCCTGGTAGTACTTATCAGCTGATGAGGGTATGCCTGGTTGTACTTAGTGGCTGGTGAGGGTATGCTTGGTACCACTTAGTATGCCTAGTTGGATTTATTGGCTGGTGAGGGTATAACTGGTAGTACTTATTGGATGGTGTGGGCATGCTTAATGGTGCTCAAGAGCTTGCAAGTGTTTCTGGATGGCTTCAGTCATGACTTATTTAATAAGGCAGGTCAAAGTGCAATGACTAAGTTCAGAGAGCAGAGCCATATTAACTTATCACATTTTTATCTCTAACTGAACTGACTCTCATTAATTCTGATTGATGGGATTCTGCACTTTGCAAAAACTTTTTAAATTGGATGATTCATTTTCTTATGAAGAAGTAAGAACATTGACTACCACCATATTAGTTTAAATCCCCAAGGTTAACTTTTTTGAAGTGGCCCTTTAACATTTCCCTGGAAAGCAAACCAACTAGGCAGGTCGGGCTAGCAGGTCTCTTGTAGGACCACACTGTACCTTTCCACAGTCTGCCCCCTTCCCCTTAGATGCACCCTTGCAGACCCCAAATAGTCCTCTGCAAATGGCAATTCTGTACTCTCATACTGCCTAAATTGCTAGACTTTGTTAAAGAAGATCAAATCAACAGCCCTCCCGCTCCCTGAGCAGCACTGTTGAATGCAGCATTGTGCAGGGGGTGTGCCAGAATACTGGTCTGCTATGCTCTGTGTTAAGCAGCGGTCCGACTATCCTCCATGCTGTCAGATGCTGGAGATTGGGATGGTTCTGCTCAGTGTTTGCTAGTTGCTTGGTTGATCCAGCGCCTTCAATACCTTCTGAGTTTACTGCCTTCCGGCTGATTCTGAGTCAGCGACTTGGAAAATATTCAAGCTATTAAATCATCATGATGGCCAGGCAATTAGCAATTTTAAGTAAGGTCAGCAATGGCAGCCTATGTATATCTGTCTATGCTAACCCTTGTTTTACCATTGCATCCTATACTGGTGCCCTCACTGATGTTTTTGATGAAACAATACATTTTGTTGCAATAATTTATATGGAGCAACTTGTATATTTTGACATAAAACAAAAACAAAAAAACATTTAAATAGAAAAAAGCTAAATATTTAAATTTATATACTTTATTATCAATTTGATGTTAGAAAACCCAACAGACCTCTATTTTTTTTCTCTGACCAGATATGGTTTGCTAATGGTAATCTAGGATTTATTCCATTAACCATCACAATTTTACAATCCAAGGTATAGACATAATAACATATATATTATATTATTCTGCATACACTTGCATCTGATGTGACCATTTTAACATTTTTAGGATCGCCCGCCCACATTGTACTTCAGATGGGGGCTCCTACAGGCACAGTGACATACCTGTACCTTGCTGGCCTCTTATGGCACAGGGCATGCAGGGAGAAGAAACAAATAGATTTTTAGTAAAACACAGCACATAATACACACAATAACGCTTATTGGGTACATGCCTAACCCCTGGATTTCCCTGAGATGTCAACCCCTTCCCAGCCAGTGACATTGGTACAGTGACAGTGTATAGTATTATCAATGATCACTGTATTAGTGTCACCGGTGATGTCAGTTAGTCAGTTCCCACCCAGTGTCAGTTAGTGTCCGATTGTCCGCCTAGCTATCACAATCCCACTATAAGTCGCTGATCACCGCAATTACTACTATAAAAAAAATCCTCTATATATTCTGTAGTTTGTCGCGTTATAACTTTCACACAAACCAATCAATATTCACCTATTGGGATTTTTGTTTCTACCAAAAACATGTAGTAGAATACATTTTGGCCTACATTTATGAAGTAATTCGTTTTTTTATTGGATATGTTTTATAGCAGAAAGTAAAACATATTGTTTTTGTATTTTTTTCTTCAAAATTCTCAGTTTTTTTTTAATTTATATTTAACATTTTTTTTTTTTTTTTTTAAAAAGTGATGAGCAAATACCACTAAAGGAAAGCTCCTTGTGTAAAAAAACGAAAAAAAAAAATAAATTAATAAATTTAATTTGGGTAAAGCATTGCATGACCGCACAATTAACAGGCAAAAAATTTGGGGGAGCATACCCATGTATTTCTAAAGCTGCTGCAGCTATGAACCAAAAGACATGTATATTAAAAAAGAATAGCGCACAAATGCAAAAGAAATAACTACCAAATCTGAAGACAATCCATAAATAAAAATGGGGGTTTGGTCCCACCATATGGCCATATCGTGCTCAAGCCCACCACTGCGTCAAAGTACCCCATTATCCCCAAAGTACCCCAGTAGGACCCACTGATAATGGGGTACTTTGACGCAGTAGTGGGCTTTAGCACGATATGGCCATATGGTGGGACCAAACCCCCATTTTTATTTATGGATTGTCTTCAGATTTGGTAGTTATTTCTTTTGCATTTGCGCGCTATTCTTTTTTAATATACATGACCGCACAATTACCAGTTAGAGTAGCGCAGTGCTAAATAGCAAAAAAAAAAAATGCCTGGTGATGAAGGAGGTAAAACCTTACGGAGCTCAAGTGGTAAATGTAGAGGGGCATTTTTGAGGCGCTTTTGTAGCTCTCCAAACATCCTTCAAAGATGTTTCTTGCGGGATTCTTTTCACCACACTGCCAGTGCACCACCCTGGTGTGAAAGCGCTCCTTGATTTTATTAGGAAGTATTTTTTGTGAGCTTTTCAGGTGCTTTTTTTTAAGGCCAAAGTGCTTTAAAAACTCCCCAGTGTGAACGCGCTCTTAACCAACCGCAATGTGTCAAGCAATTGCAGAGTTATACAGATATCATTAGCTCCTTCGATAAATTCAAACAATTGTCCCTAAATAAATAAAATAAAAAATACAAATAAATAATAAATATATAAAAATGTAAAATATAAAAAATAAATAAAAATAAATCTATAATAAATAAATAATGGTTTATAAGGGGAAATTTAACCCCAGTCCTGTGGCAGAAGATAAAAATGGTAAGGATGTGAACTACTGCATTATCCCCCTCAATTTCTTCTGATATTTATCTTGCTGCTTGGTATGTACTAACCCATTTCTAGGCACATTCTGCCCCTTCTTCAGCAGGAAGAAATGGTTCCATGGTATCTTTTCTTAGCTGGAGCCAGATAGAAAATCCAGCACAAGGGGCGTTGTCACCTCTGGCTGAAGGGTACTCCTAGTTCTATAGAAAATCATGATCTGTTTTCTACTTTATACTCGGGTTTTATATAACCAAGTATTTTTTATTTGCTTTGCTTATATGTGATTCTTTAAAATGTATTCTAAAAATGTTTTCTGTTGTAATGTTTAACCAAAAAAAAAAAAAAAAAAGCGTCTGCATTGTCTAGCCAATCCCTCTGTGCTCTTCGTCTTTATTATTATTAATTACTGCATTTTTTACTGCTATGGTTTAATTGCTGGGAGGTCCTGGTGAGTGTTGCCTACACTTCCATGGCACCGCGGGCTGTTTGCACTGCACGCAGATGTCACATGACACAAGCACAACTGTCTTTGTGCCAGTTTGTTGAAGAAAATGGCAAAGACCTTTTTGTTCTTGTTGTTTGTGAACTTCCATTTGCTCTCTAATATATATGGCATGCATTAAAAATTCTTAAAACCAAGGCCCATGTTTCCAGTAATTATTTTTTTTTATGCCATATGTTGGCACAGAGCCCCCCTTAATCTGATTTTATTATTCACACTGAATAGGTGATTTGCCTATTCACACACAAATCTGTACAATGCAGCACATGCGTTATTGCAGGCAATTTCTTGAACTGTGTGTTGCGTAAAGGCAGCCTAATTATTTTGCACAGTCTGGCAATGCACCACAATGCAGATTTTAACAGATTTACAGCATTTTTGTCGACACAGCTCAGCACAACACACAGGTGGCCTACATCCAGGGCCGGCCCTACTATGGGGCCCTACCATTAGATTCGGGCGGCACTTTGAAATGGGCGGAAAATTGAGGGCCAAGATTTTTTTTCCAGCAGTTTGGTGTTCACCCTCGGCACCAGATCAGATGTACAGCTTTCCTCCACTTGGTCTGTCCCTTTTATAAGATTGCAGCACTCCCCCTACCCTCCCCTACCTTATTTACACAAGATGGGAAGCATGGCAGGTCTGGACAAAGGGCGGTACTTTTCAAGGTAAGAAGCGGGTGATTGGTTACTAGACAGCAGAGCGGTCCCAGCAATCAGTCACCTGCCTTTCACATTAAAAGTCCCGCTCTTTGTCTGGACCTGCCATGCTGTCTTGTTTAAATAAGGTATAGGAGGGGGAGTGCTGCAATCTTATGGAAGGGGAAATCTGTAATATTTATGGTGGACTGTGATGGGGGGTTCTGTGATGGAGAGGAGTCTGTGATGGGGGATCTGTGATGGATAGGAGTCTGTGATGAGGGGAACCTGTGATAAATAGGAATCTGTGTTGGGGGCGGGGATATGTGATGGAGGGGGAAATCTCTGTTGGGAGGGAGTCTGTGATGGAGGTGGTGTCTGTGATGAGGGGGGTCTGGAACGGAAGGGATCTGTGATGGAGAGGGGTCTGTGATAAGGGGAGGGGGGGCTGTGATGGGGGGAGTCTGTGATGGGGGGATCTGTGATGGATAGGAGTCTGTGATGGGGAAGATCTGTGATGGAGAAGAGTCTGTGATGGGGGGGATCTGTGATGGAGGGGGATTCTGTGATGGGGGGATCTGTAATGGTGGGAATCTATGATGGGGGGATCTGTGATGAGGGGAGTCTATGATGAGGGGGGAGTTGTGATAGGTCGGTCTGTGATCGAGGGACCTGTAATGAAGAGGAGTCTGTGATGGGGGAGATCTGTGACGAGGAGGGATCTGTGATGAGGATGGTCTATGATATACAGGAGTCTGTGATGGGGGGGATCTGTGATGAAGAGGAGTCTGTCATGGGGATCTGTGATGGAGAGAAGTCTGTGGTGGGGGGGATCTGTGATGGAGGGGGGTCTATGATGGGGGGAACTGTGATGGGGGATCTGTGATGAGGGAAATCTATGATGAGGGGGGGATCTGAGATGAGGGCAGTCTGTGATGGGGGGGACCTGTGATGAAGAGGAGTCTGTGATGGGGGAGATCTGTGATGGGGGGATCTGTGATGAGGGCGTTCTGTGATGGGGGGACCTGTGATGAAGAGGAGTCTGTGATGGGGGAGATCTGTGATGAGGGGAGACTATGATGAGGGGGGGATCTGTGATGAGGGTGGTCTGTGATGGGGGACCTGTGATGAAAAGGAATCTGTGATGGGAGGGGGGGATCTGTGATGAAGGGAGTCTGTAATGGGGACCTGTGATGGAGCGGGGTCTATGATGGTATGGTCTGTGATGAGGGGAGTCCGTGATGGGGGGAGGGGGATCTGTGATGAGATGGTCTGTAATGTGGGGGTCTGTAATGGGGGGATTTGTGATGGGATGGTCTGTGATGAGGGGAGTATGTTATGAGGGGGGGGGATCACTAATGGGATGGTCTGTGAAGAGGGGAGTCTGTAATTTGGAGTTTGTGGTTTGGAATTGAACCTAATGGTATGTCATATAATTTTGCATATAGACAAGGTGTTGTTGCATGTAAATCTGACTTCCTGATCAATTGTAATTTTAGTTTTCATTATTATGATATAAAATAATGTGGGGGCCCTTTGGTCTGATTGATCTGTGATGGATAGGAGTCTGTAATGAGGGGGATCTGTGATGAAGAGAAGTCTGTGATGGGGGGGGGGGGTTGTGATGGAGAGAAGTTGTTAAGGGGGGGATCTGTGATGGGGGAGAGTCTAGGATGGGGGGGTCTGTGATGAGGGGGTCTGGGGGGTGGGAGGGATCCGTGATGGAGAGAGGTCTGTGATGGGGGGGGCTGTGATGGGGGGGGTCTGTGATGAGGGGAGTCTATTATGAGGGGAGATCTGTGATGAGGGGAGTCTATAGTGAGGGGGATATGTGATGAGGGTGGTCTGTAATGGGGGGACCTGTGATGTAGAGGAGTCTGTGATGTGGGAGGGTCTGTGATGGAGAGGAGTCTGTGATGGGGAGGGGGATATGTGATGGAGGAGGGTCTGTGATGGGGAGATCTGTGCTGGGGGAATCTTTAATGGGGGGATCTGTGATGAGGGGAGTCTATGAAGAGGGGGGATCTGTGATGAGGGGAGTCTATGACAAGGGGGGATCTGTGATGAAGGAAGTCTATGATGAGGTGGGATCTGTGATGAGGGGAGTCTGTGATGGAGGGGGGGGGTCTGTGATGAGGGTGGTGTGTGATGGGGAGACCTGTGATGAAGAGGAGTCTGTGATGGAGGGAGTCTATGATGAAGGGGGATCTGTGACGAGGGTGGTCTGTGATGGGGGGACCTGTGATGTAGAGGAGTCTGTGATGTGGGAGGGTCTGTGATGGAGAGGAGTCTGTGATGGGGAGGGGGATCTGTGATGGAGGAGGGTCTGTGATGGGGGATCTGTGCTGGGGGAATCTGTAATGGGGGGATCTGTGATGAGGGGAGTCTATGATGAGGGGTGGGATCTGTGATTAGGGGAGTCTATGACAAGGGGGGATCTGTGATGAAGGAAGTCTATGATGAGGGGGGATCTGTGATGAGGGGAGTCTGTGATGGGGGGGGGGGGAGATCTGTGATGAGGGCGGTGTGTGATGGGGGACCTGTGATGAAGAGGAGTCTGTGATGGGGGATATCTGTGATAAGGGGTGTCTGTGATGGGGGATTCTTCGATGTTAAGGGCAGGGATACGTGATGTGGGGTCTGTGATTGGGGGGGGGGATCTGTGAAGAGGGGAGTCTGTAATTTGGAGTTTGAGGTTTGGAATTGAACGTAATGGTATGCCATATAATTTTGCATATAGACAAGGTGTTGTTGCATGTAAATCTGACTTCCTGATCAATTTATTTTTTGCTTTATTTATCGTGATATAAAATAATGTATGTGTGGGCCTTTTGGTGGGCATGAATTTTGTTTAGGGGGGTGGGGGCAGCATTTCATTCTTGGACCCAAGCATCACAAAGTCTTGGGCCAGCCCTGCTTACATCAGTGTGCCTTGGTGTGCTAAAACGCATGAGCGTTGTTATGTTAGATGTGTTGGAGTGCCATTCTGCAATGCATCAGTTAAAGGCTAATTCCACCTTTGCCATATTTAGGGTGTAACATGTAACATAGTGCCATAGCCCAGCCCCGCAACCCCAAACATTTCCCATATACCTGAATTGCAGGGTTCTTCTCCCTTCAAATTCATTTTGAATTTGCCGCGGATGTGCCTGGCTACATCCACACAGTCATGCCATCCATTCAGAGATCTGTGAATGGAGAGACTGGAGAGACTACAAGTCCCATCCTCCACCCCAGCAGAGGGCTTTATAATTCTCAATGGGACAAAGTGTGGTGGCATCACCGCACTGACAGCTCAGGGCATCATTTTAAGGTCAGCCATGCTCCGCCATTTTTCAACAATGTCATGAAGGGGAGGGGCTTAGTCATTATCACATAAAGCGCAGGCATTCAAAGGTTTGAGAAACCTGATGGAAAAGCAAAGCTGACCCTCTCTGTTTTGGGTTAGTGCAGGCGGCGCATGCATGCACGTGACGTTAGTACGTGCTGTGCCTCTGTGCACGGGGCCACAAATCTCCTGAATTTTCTTGCCCTGGGCTCCCCCTCTCCTCGAATGATAGCACCGGGCCTGGAGCTGAGGACAGTGGTCCACGTGGCTGCTGATGTCAGTCACCGCCCAAGCCGCGACTCACGAATATTTATTTTTAAAGGGGAAAAATACACTCTTTGCCAGTTTTCAGAGCGCTGATCGCCGCTCACGTAATCCGCTGCCTCTCTCCTCCTCTTGGCCTCTCCTCCTCCCCTCCCGACTGACGTCAGCAGGGAATCCTTGGGCCAGGCCTCACTGCAGGCAGCTGTTAGACAGGGAAAAGAGAGAGGCGGCGGGTCACGTGAGCGGCGATCAGGACTCTGAAAACTGGTAAAGAACGGTTTATTTTTTTAACCACTTGCCGACTGCCTAACGCCGATCTACGTCGGCAGTCAGCCCCTCACAGGCAAAGTGACGTAGGGCTACGTCACTAGCTTGTGAGGGTCTAGGGAGCGAGCGCGCGCCCCCGGAGGCACGCTCCCACTCCCACGTGGTCACGGACCCCCCCGCGCGTGTGACCAGCGGACCCGATGTCCGCTGGTCACTCGGCGATCGGCGGGGGAGAGGGAGAATGTCAGGCAGCTTGTGTAGACAAGCCACCTGTCATTCTCCTTGCTGTAAAGACACTGATCAAACGGATCTAGCATGTAGATCCGTTGATCAGTGTCCTTACAGCTCAAGCCACAGCCAATCACAGTAGAAAGCACGCCCCTAGGGATACACACAGCCCCTCCCTCCCAAATAAAGTTAACCCCTTCACAACCAGTGTATTTTTACAGTAACAGTACATATGTATAGCACTGATTACTGTAGAAATGTCACTGGTAACCCCAAAAGTGTCACAAATGTCAGTCAAGGGTCCGATCTGTCTGCCCCAATGTCGCAGTACCGCAAAAAAAATCGCAGATCGCCGCCATTACGCGTTAAAAAAAAAAAACAACAAAAATTACAAAAATCTTTCCCTTTGTTAGTAAACGCGATAAATTTAGCGCAAACCAATCAAAATACGCTTTTTGCATTTTTTTTTACCAAACATATGTAGCATAAAACAAATTGGCCGAAAATTTTAAAAAATTTTGATTTTTACTTTTTTTTTGGGGGGAATTTCATATAAAAAAAATGTGAAAAATATTGTTATTTTTGCAAAATTGACGCTCTTTTTTTGTTTATAGCGCGTGATCAAAAAATCGCACAGGTGATCAAATACCACCAAAAGAAAGCTCTGTTTGTGGGGAAAAAAGGACGTCAAATTCGTTTAGGTACAGCGTCGCACGACTGCACAATTGTCCGTTAAAGTCACGCAGTGCCGAATCGCAAAATACCCCCTGGTCAGGAAGGGGGTAAAATCTTCCGGGGCTTAAGTGGTTAAAACACATACACAGACACAGGGGCACGGGCACACAGGATTAATAAACAGACCAGACAGGATAATATAAAGTGGCCTAATAACCACTTTAAAGGGGAAGTTGAGATTCCAGGGGGGGGCACTTGCAGATGCCAATACATGGGGGATGTTTGGGGGGGGGCTGAGCTATGACACCGTGTAACACCCTAAATATGGGTTGTAGCATGAACCATGCTGGCAAAAGTGGAATTAGCCTTTAACTCATGCATTGCAGAATCCATGGTTGCAATACTTTGAAAGTTACAAATATGACAAAAAAAAAAAAAAAATACTTGTACGTTTTTTTTTTCTTTTTTTTTCCAATATGTACGAATTTATTAATTTATTAAGAAAAGTTATATGCTTTTAAAATCTGTTGCATAAAAACACATGTATACCATACATTATCAACACATCAGTGTAAATGGGTCCTAATCATTGTCCCCCACCATAGTATGATAACACTCACTGCCTTGTGCTGCAAATTCGGAGCCATAGGATAGACTACATGCAACTTTTAACCTGAAAAGAAATTGTAAAAAAGTAGACAAAATGTAGATTTTATTCTGATGCCAGTTTAATATATACAAATCAGCTTTTAAAAAAAGAACCACTCTCAATATCTTAATTCTAATACCATTACATAGCATAAATAGAGGTAAAATCTGAGCGTAACATGGGCACTGCTGGCAGAGCAAAGGGTTTGGTTGGAAACAGATCAAATGATGATGTCCACCAATAGGTGGCACTGTGGAGTTTAAAAAAAAAAAAAGAAAAAAAAAAAGCCATATATTAAATTTTCCCCCTTTTACTGTGTATTAGCCTTGTAAGTCAGAACATCAGCAGCAAAACGCAGGAACTGCGAGCCAGTTTAACAGGATAAATAAAAGGGCCAAAGGCGTAAGCACTGTCAATGCACTTCTTATAAGTGTAACATTTCAATTTCACATCCTGACACACTGTTCTAAATGGAAATCCAGCAAATGTTTTTTTTTTTTTTTTTGTGAGCTTACAGCGAGAATAAAGACTACAATATATGACTAAATATAACGTGTAAATAGCCGTTCACATATTGTATTCTCAGGGTCATAAAAAAAAACTATTGATCCTTGACTGTTGGATATTAAAACAGAGATTGGGTAATGAAGCGCAGATAAATAAATAAAAAATTATAAAAAATTAAATATAAAAAAAAATTGATTTATTATAAAAGTAGTTCTAAAATTTGAGTGTGTTTATATGTTTATAATAGAGTGTATATATATATATATATATATATATATATATATATATATATATATATATATATTTAAATATAGATTTATTTATAAATAATATTAAATTATATTAATATATATATATATATATATTTATATATCATAATAAAGCAAGCCTAGGCAACCTATGATTCTCCAGCTCTTGTGGAACTACAAGTCCCAGTATGCCCAATATAATGTTCTGATTAGCCCCGGTTCACACTTATGCGAGTGCGGGGTTCGCATGTAATGTCGGCTGTGCGGTGCGAGTTTAGCCATACACTACTAAATTTGCACCGCAGCCGCAGCAAACACGCACAGGACCCTTTTTGGAAGCCGCATCAGGATCGGATCGCACAGCGGTTCACACTTGTGCGATCCGATCCTGTGCGAACTGCACGATCGCACTGCGATATGCGATCAAACTGGGGGTGTCGTTAAGATTACATTGACACCCCCAGCGTATCGCACATGGCAGTGTGAACTGCCGGGGGTGCGTGTGCAATGCGGGAACAGGCTGCGGATTCGCAGCCTTCCCGCATCGCATAAGTGTGAACCGGACCTAAACTGTTATAAATGGGCCTTACTGGGTTTGCGCTCGCTTTAATCAGGTTTGCAGAAATGGCCTTTTTTAATTTTCTCATAATAAATACGTTTATCAGACTGGGGCAAAACATACATTTTAAAGCTGATCCCTATGTAGATATAAAGACACATTTTCACAGGTGTTGGTGGGGGTAATAAAAGCAGGCGGTTGAGCCAGGGTTTTACCACCCCCCCTGACTGCCCCCCTGAAAAAGGGGATTCAGCCGCTTAGGGCCCTACATATGCAGTGGCTGCGATGCTTTGGGGCCACTGCAAACAATAAGGCTTTGTTCCCACTAGTGCGACTTGTCATGCGACTTTGGACACCTAAAGTTGCATGACAAGTCATACCCAATTGATGTAAATAGCACCCTTTTCAATCTATGTGACTGAAAGTCGCAGCGACTTGGAAACGTTTCCTGCACCACTTTAATGCGACTTTCTTGTGACCTGAGTGCCAGAGAGTGTAAAGTCTCATGAAAGTCACATCAAAGACGCACTCAAAATCACGCATCTTTGGAGTCGCACTAGTGGGAACCCCCCCCCCCCCTAATACCAGTACCGCCACCGAATATGGCATGCGATGCACGCAGTTGCAGAGTGGTGAGTTGACATTTTTAGGGTTGAAACAGGCAGTGAGGAGGTGACTTATCACCTCCTCTCCGGCTGTCAAACGCCCTCTGAAAAGCCCCCAACTGAGGATCACTTTTCAGAGGTGCGGCAATGATCACCACAGATCTAAAAGAGACAAGCACAAAAAATCGCTGCCCTATAGCAGACAAGCAGCGGTGCCAATAATTGTTAATAGCACTCCCACGCATTTGCAAATGAGTGCGTTTTTGCACACACAAAACCGAATAGTGACATAGCAAAATGAGATCAGTGTGATGTGTTTTTTTTTTTTTTTGGAAAGAGTCAAGGACTTCTTTTAAATGTTTCTGGCATGTAGGGCAACCTATTGAAATGAATGGGCTTGGGCTTCCCTACATGTGATACACAAGAAAGTGCGAAAACGCATAGAAACGCACCCACGGTCAATCGCACCTGAAGGTGTGAACTAAGCCTTAATGTAATGTATTTTAAAAATGCGAGCAATAGAAGTACTGGAATCTGACTTGGTATCAGCCTCTTACAGTTCCTGTACAGCAGTGCTGCAGTATGAGAGTAATAAGCAGCACAAGGAGCCAATCACTTCATATGCAGACAAGAAACAAGCAGATAGAGGGAGAAATCAGAGTGACAGAGAGATGAGCTCCTCACTGCTGCTTCTTTCACTGTTCAGTCACAGGCTGGGGTAATTCCAGCACGACCTGGGCTCAGAGCAAAGGGGTTGAATAATGCTGGCCATCAGACTGAGGACATCTAGTGGCAGAAAAAAGCACTGCTGGGGAAATCTCTAGATTGGTGTTGAATATTGCAGAAAAAGCTGTTTTTGCTCTTTTAACATGCTAGTCCTTTTATCTTTTCAATTTTGGCTAGAATTCTGCATCAAATGGTAGCGCAGCTGCACCATCCTTTGGCAAGTATAAACCGAAAGTGAAATATTTTTTATTAAATCTCTACAAATCCAATAAATGTGTGGAGTGATCCCTCTCTTTGTACTTGGCCTTGCAGCACTTGATGGAAGAATGCTATCAGTGTGGAGTTCGTGTGTTTGGATGGGTTCTCTCTATGGGGGAGATTTACTAAAATTGGTGAACACAGAATCTGGTGTAGGTCTGCATAACGTGTTTCTCCGAAAATAAGACCTTCCCTGAAAATAAGACCTACCATGAAAATAAGACCTACCCTGAAAATGAGACCTACCCTGAAAATAAGACCTACCCTGAAAATGAGACCTACCCTGAAACTAAGACCTACCCTGAAAATAAGACCTACCATGAAAACGAGACCTACCCTGAAAATAAGACCTACCCTGAAAATGAGACCTACCCTGAAAATAAGACCTACCATGAAAATGAGACCTACCCTGAAAATGAGACCTACCCTGAAAATAAGACCTACCCTGAAAATGAGACCTACCCTGAAAATGAGACCTACCCTGAAAATAGGACCTACCCTGAAAATGAAACCTACCCTGAAAATAGGACCTACCCTGAAAATGAGACCTACCCTGAAAATAAGATCTACCCCGAAAATAAAACCTGAAAATAAGGGAGTGATCCCTTTCTTTGTATTTGGCCTTGCAGGGCTTGCTGGAAGAATGTTAGTATGTGGAGTTTGTGTGTTTGAATGGGTTCTCTATGGGGGAGATTTACTAAAATTGGTGAACGCAGAATCTGGTGTAGGTCTGCATAACGTGTTTCTCCAAAAATAAGACGTATCCTGAAAATAAGACCTACCCTGAAAATGAGACCTACCCTGAAAATGAGACCTACCCTGAAAATGAGACCTACCCTGAAAATAAGACCTACCCTGAAAATGAGACCTACCCTGAAAATGAGACCTACCCTGAAAATAAGACCTACCCTGAAAATAAGACCTACCATGAAAATGAGACCTACCCTGAAAATAAGACCTACCCTGAAAATAAGACGTACCCTGAAAATAGGACCTACCCTGAAAAAAAAAACCTACTGTGATTTTTGGGGAGGGCTGCAATATAAGCCCTACCCCGAAAATAATCCCTAGTTTAAAGTGTTTGTAAAATCCTAGAATCCACTCTATTATGTTTTATATAATGTCCAATGTGTGTTTCTGTATTACAATTGTGCCAAATACCTTCAGTACAGCGCCGCTCGGCGCTCAGCTGACCTCCCGCTGCTCTCCTCCTCTTCTCCCAGCTGTCAGGGGGGGATCTCAGCCGATCCCCTCTGCAGTGCTCAGAGCGTAGAAGAGAGCTCCAGCGGGTCACAGAAGTGCCGAGCGGCGCTGTAAGGAAGGTTTTTGGCACAATTATAATACAGGAATGCACACATTGGACATGATATACTAATAATAGAGTGGATTCTTGGATTTTACAACCACATTTACTCGGTTCACACTGGGGATTCCTGACAGGGAGGGAGAGGGGGAGAGAAGACAGCACATTACATGATAAGAACTACCCCAAAAATAAGCCCTACTGTGTCTTTTGGTGCCAAAATTCCCGCATGGAAGAAAAATATATTTAAAATATATTTTAAAAAACATTTTTTATTTTTCCCAAATATATTGGAAATATATTTGAAATGCTACAATTTTGGCCATATTCAAAATATTTCTAAATTTTTTTTCCCTAAATATATTGGAAATATATTTTTCTTCCATATGGGTTAATATAAGAGAAGGTCTTATTTTTGGGGAAACACGGTAGTAACCATCAGCTTCCAGGTTTTTATGGTCAAAAATGAATTGAACAAGCTGAAGTTAGATGAAGACGTTTCACTACACAATGCTGCACCAGATTTTGCACTCTCCAGGTATAGTAAATCTTCCCCTATGTATTATAGTATATTCTCAAGCTTGTGAGTGTGTTTGGGATTGACCGATTATTGGCAACACCGATATATCGGGGGCCAATCTGTACTTTCAACGATATATTGGAATTGGCCCCGGAGGTTACCGATATTGCCAATATTTCTGGAAAGTGCTGTACTGAAGTGATGCCTGCAGCTAAAAGCATCTCCCCGGTACCGGTGTCCATAGCCGACGGTCGGCTGTCTTGTAATGACAACTGATGCAGCTAAGAAGCCACTCGACTGTCATTACAAGGAGCGGGAGGGGACGCCCCCCCCTCTCCCGCCGCCTTCTGCGGCTCACCCGGGTCTACTGTCCCACCAGAAGACCTGGGCATCCTACCTGCATGGCCGCCGAACAGAAAACCCTATCAAAGCCGCATTCGGCTCTGATCGGGTCTCCATGTAAAAACCCAGAAATGATGTCATGACATCACTTCCGGGTACTCGGCCCCAAATTAAAAAAAATGACAGCTTTCAAAACAGCCAAACTTGGCGTTTTTAATGCTTTTAAGTGCAGAGGAGGGGTTTGGGGTCGCCCAGATCCTTCCACAACAGTACCTGTAAAAAAATATATATATTTTTTTTTTTAAATGTCCGAAAATATCAGCCAATATCAGCCGATACTGATATCCGATGACCAAAATATCGGTATCGGCATTAAAAAAACGATATCGGTCGATCACTAGTGTGCGTAATTGGGGGGGGGGGTGGGACTGGTATGGGTTTCCTCTATAATATGATCTAAGATATAAATATAGAATTTGTGAAATTATCGGACTCACTTGTGTGGTTACAATATTATTATTATTATTATTGTTATTATTATTATTGTTATTGTTATTATTATTATTATTATTATTATTATTATTATTATTGTTATTATACAGGATGTATACAGTGGCAACAGGGGGACAGTACAATTACTATATAGTCTAATACAGAATGAATAGCATCATGGAGCTCACAATCTAAAGAATACATATTAAACTTTTCAGCCAATCACCTTTAATATTCATTCATTCATTCATTCATTCAGCACCTTCCACCCTCTCCATAGTAAGTATAAATTGTCTCTCATTCTACACTCATACAATGTAATACAATGTATCTCCTTTATAACACATTGTAACCCTGAGGCCTCCTCCTATCACTGTGTCCTGGGAGATGTTTTTTTCCTTCTCACCATACAGTATAGAAATAGTTAAATGTGAAAGTGCAAAGGGCAGAGCAAAGCTTGCTCAGATTACAGAGAGGGGGGCAGCTGGGGGAGGAGGGGGGGGGGCTGGGGGAGGGGGGGCAGGTCAGCTGGGGGAGGAGGGGGGGGCTGGGGGAGGGGGGGGGGCAGGTCAGCTGGGAGAGGAGGGTGGGATAGGCTCACCAACCCCAATACTAGATGAGCCTGGCTGTGTGTGACATGCAGCAATGATCCCCTCCTCACTCCTCCATCTACAAAGAGCTATACTGTACAGACACCTAGCTGTCACATTGTATATACAGCATGCAATCACTGAGCTGGAGACTTCTGTGCAGGGGATGGACACAGCATGGCCTCCTGTGATGGGAACATTTACTAAAGGAGTCCAGGATGTTCACTGCAAAAGAGAAGATTCACTTTAATGATCCAATCACCGATATTACCCAGGATTGCTTTTCACATGATTGGATGATTGGAGGGACTCATCACTCTACAGTCTACAATCCCATCTCCTTTATGTAATCAGTCTGATAATGTGTGCAGTGTTCTCTATAGATGTACAATGGCTCCTGTCTCTCTCTATATTTATTCATATATAGATTTTTAATTAATTTACTAAATTATCTCCTTCCCCTCCCCCCTTTTCCCACACATCTCTGCTCTCCCCCCTGCCATCTCTCTCTCCCTTCTCTAAACCCTTGCACTCCTCTCCCTCCTCTCTTCACTCCTTCTCCCCTTTTTTGCCCCCACCACCCCCCACCATTGCTCTCTTCTCCCACCTCTCTGTTCTCCCCCATGCACTCCACGTCCCCCTTCCCTCTCCCCCCCCCTCTTTCTACCCCCCCCCCCCTCTCTCCCTCTCTTCTCCCTCCTCTTACTCTCCCCTTCTTCCCTCCTCCCTCTATCTCCCCCTCCACCCATTGCCCTCCTTTCTCATCTTCCCTCCCTCACCCCCTTCTCTACCCCCCCCCCCAATGCTCTCCCCCCTTCATCTCCTCTCTACCTTCTTTACATCACTCCCCTATTTCTCTCCTATCTCCCCTCCCCTTCTCCATTGCTCTTCCCCTACCCTCAATTGCTTTCTTCTCCCCCTCTCTTTGCCCCTGCCCTGTCCCCTCTACCCCCCCCCCCCATTGCTCTTTTCTCTCCCTCTTTATTCCTCCTGTGTCCTATAACCCCCCCCCCCTCCCCCAATTGCTCTCTTCTTTCCCGCTGTATCCCTCCTGTCCCCTCCAACTTCCCCCCTCCCCCATTGCTCTCTTCTCTCCCTCTTTATGCCTCCTGTCTCCTCTAACCCCCCCCCTATTGCTCTCTTCTTTCCCTCTCTATCCCCTCCAACCCCCCCCCCCCATTGCTCTCCTCTCTCCCTCTTTATCCCTCCTGTCCCCTCCAACCCCCCCCCCCCATTGCTCTCCACCCTCCCTCTTTATCCCTCCTGTCCCCTATATACCCCCCACTGCTCTCTTCTCTGCCCTCCTCCCCCTCTCCAACCCTCCTGTCCCCTCTGTACCCCCCCCCCCCCCCCATTTGCTCTCTTTCTCTAATTCCCTGATTCCCCCCCCCATTCAATTTACTTCTCTCTATCCCTCCTAGCCATCCTCTCTAGTCACCTATCTCTTCTCTCCCCTCTCTATCCCCCCCCCCCCATTAATTCCAATTCCATCCTGTTCTCCTCTCCCTCATCCTTGTCTCTATTCCCCCCCCCCTTTTATACATCTGATATCAGACATGATATAATATAATATTGTGCACATCCCTCTGATCTGTAGTTGCAGTCAGTCAGTGTAGAGCCCCCCCCCCCCCGTCCCATTACTGGGGGTTCCGATCCTCTCTCCTCCGCTAAGTGTATAAAGTCCCTCCAGCTCATGAAGAGTTAACCCTCGGCTCAGGATTAACCCCCCGGGTGCCGGACTGATCGCCTCCCCTGTAAGGGTTAATGCCGGTCCTCTCCCAGCTGACAGTCAGCTGATCGCTGTGTGATTGACAGTTCCCCTCCTGGAAGTTTATCTCTTACTATTATGCTAATGAGGCCCGGGGATCCGTCCTCCCATTGGCCCGCCGTGCCCAGTCCGGGCCGTGACGTCAGACCGCCTATAAAACTCAGCAATGCTTTTAAAGTGCTCCGTGTAGGGATCGGTGAAAAAATCCGGAGCGGTGTCCCCCAGTCCTGACCGGCTCAGCACTTCCCCCCCTCCCTCTTCCCCTCCCCGGTCCCGGGATTATGAACTGTGTGTTGTAGTAGTTTTGTAGTCCATCCCGGGAAGAGGCAGCGGAGCCCCCCGGTATGTCCTCCGCCGGGCTCCTGTGATCTTCAATCCATTCTCCAGTTGATTTTTTTTTTTTTTTTTTTTTTGGGGTGGGGGGGGGAGAGAAGCGATCACCGCAGCAAAGCTGGCTCTCCCGGTGGCAGTCCCCGGTAGCGGTAGTGTGGTGTCCCCCGTGTGGAGGGCTGCGAGCAGCGGCAGCAGAAGGATGGCATCAGAACTGGCAATGAGCAGCTCCGACCTGCCCACCAGTCCCCTGGCCATGGAATATGTTAATGACTTCGATCTGATGAAGTTCGAAGTGAAGAAGGAGCCGGTGGAGACCGACCGCATCATCAGCCAGTGCGGCCGCCTGATCGCCGGGGGATCGCTCTCTTCCACCCCGATGAGCACGCCCTGCAGCTCGGTGCCCCCTTCCCCGAGCTTCTCGGCGCCCAGCCCGAGCTCCGGGAGCGACCAAAAGAGCCACCTGGAAGACTACTACTGGATGACCGGCTACCCCCAGCAAATCAACCCGGAGGCGCTGGGCTTCAGCCCGGAGGACGCTGTGGAAGCGCTGATCAGCAGCGGAGGCAACCCCCAGCAGCAGCAGCAACAACAGCAGCAGCAGCAGCAGCAACTCCAGCAGGGCGGCTACGATGGCTTCGCCCGGGCGGCGCAGCAGTACGGCGGCTCCTCGGGGGCCATGCCCGGGGAAGAACTCGGCTCCGCCGCCGCGGTGGTCTCCGCAGTGATCGCAGCAGCAGCCGCGCAGAACGGGGCTCCCCATCACCACCACCATCACCACCACCCCGGAGCAGGAGGAGGAGGGCTGCCGGCTTCCTCCGGCAGCAGCGGAGTCTCTCCGGCTTCCTCTGGGATGCACCCGGCTCCCCACCACCATCATCACCACCACCACCACCTGCACTTCGACGATCGCTTCTCCGACGAGCAGCTGGTCACCATGTCCGTGCGGGAGCTCAACCGGCAGCTGCGGGGGGTCAGCAAAGAGGAGGTGATCCGGCTGAAGCAGAAGAGGAGGACCCTGAAGAACCGGGGCTACGCTCAGTCGTGCCGATTCAAGAGGGTGCAGCAGAGGCACGTCCTGGAGTCCGAGAAGAATCAGCTGCTGCAGCAAGTGGAGCACCTCAAGCAGGAGATCTCCAGGCTGCTCCGGGAGAGGGACGCCTACAAGGAAAAGTATGAGAAGCTCCTAGGAAGCGGATTCCGAGAAAACGGCTCCAGCAACAGTGACAACCCTTCATCTCCGGAGTATTTCATGTGAGTCTCACCCCTGAGCCCTTCTCTTCTCTCCCAATACCTGTCTGGGGGGTGAGGGACCCTTACTCAACCCTTCCATGGTGCCCATGATTTATTAGGTGGGTTCTCCTCCACTTTTCCTAAAACTTATCCTGACCCTTGGGGTGTAGGACTTTACTAAACCCTTCCTTGACCCTTGGGGTGTAGGACTTTACTAAACCCTTCCTTGCCCATATAGTGCCCATATTGCATCCACTTTTCCTAAAACTTATCCTGACCCTTTGGGTGTAGGACTTTACTAAACCCTTCCTTGACCCCTGGGGTGTAGGACTTTACTAAACCCTTCCTTGCCCATATAGTACCCATATTGCATCCACTTTCGAGTTACCCCCTATGTCATTTCTTGACTTTGTCTAGAAACCCATCTTTTCCTCTTCTTCTTTACTTATTTCAACCTGGGAGCCTACTATAACATTTCTTGCCCTTCTGATAACTATATTATATTAGCTTTTGAGTTGCCCCCATGTCATTTCTTAACTTTGTCTAGAAACCCATCTTTTCCTCTTCTTCTTTACTTATTCCAATGTGGGAGCCTACTATAACTTTTCTTGCCCTATATTACATTAACTCTTAAGTTACCCCCATGTCATTTCTTGACTTTGTCTAGAAACCCATCTTTTCCTCTTCTTCTTTACTTATTCCAATGTGGGAGCCTACTATAACATTTCTTGCCCTTATGATAACTATATTACATTAACTGTTGAGTTGCCCCCATGTCATTTCTTAACTTTGTCTACAAACCCATCTTAATCTCTACTACTTTACTTATTCTGAGGTGGGAGCTTACTATAACCTTTCTTGCCGTTATGGTACCCATATTGCTTTAACTTTTCAGTTGCCTCATGTCATTTCTTGACTTTGTCTAGAAACCCATCTTGATCTCTGCTACTTTCCTTATTCTGACGTGGGAGCCTGCTATAACCTTTCTTGCTCTTATGGTGTCCATATTGCATTAACTTTTGGCTTTCCCCCATGTCATTTCTTCTTGACTTTATCTAGAAACCCATCTTGACCTCTTTCAATGTAGGAGCCTTCTATACCCTTTCTTTCCCATACTGCATTAACATTTGAGTTGCCCCATGTCATTTCTTCTTGACTTTATCTAGAAACCCATCTTGACCTCTTCTGCTGTACCTCTTCCAATGTGGGAGTCTACCATACCCTTTCTTTCCCATAGTGCATTAACATTTGAGTTGTCCCCATGTCATTTCTTCTCAAATTTGTCTAGAAACCCATCTTGATCTCTGCTACTTTACTTATTCTGATGTGGGAGCCTGCTATAACCTTTCTTGCTCTTATGGTGCCCATATTGCATTAACGTTTGAGTTTCCCCCCATGTCATTTCTTCTTGACTTTACCTAGAAACCCATCTTGACCTCTTCCACTATACCTCTTTCAATGTAGGAGCCTACTATACCCTCTCTTTCCCATACTGCATTCATATTTGAGTTGCCCCATGTCATTTCTTCTTGATTTTATCTAGAAATCCATTAACCTCTTCTGCTGTACCTCTTCCAATGTGGGAGTCTACCATCCTCTAACTTTCCCATACTGCATTAACATTTGAGTTGTCCCCATGTCATTTCTTCTCAAATTTGTCTAGAAACCCATCTTAACCTCTTCTGCACCTGTTCTGATGTGGGACCTTACTAAACCCTTTCTTGCCCATATGGTGTCCATACTGCATTAGCTTTTGAGTTGCCCCCATGTAATTTCTTCCTGACTTTGTCTTGAAACCCAATGTGACCTCTTTTACTATACCTATTCAAATGTGGGGCTTGACTAAACCCTTTCTTGCCCATACTGTATTAACTTTTGAGTTGCCCCAATGTAATTTATTACCACCTTTGTCTAGAAACCCATCTTGACCTCTTCTACTATAGCTATTCAGATGTGCGAGCTTACTATACCCCTTTTTGCCCATGTGATGCTCATAATGTACTAACTCATAGCATTTATGTTATTTCTCCTTTAGTTTGTGTAGAAACTTAACTTGTCAACCCTTCCCTGCCCACATGGTACCCATGCTCTATTAGTGTTTGGGTTGACCACATGTTATTTTTCCATTACTTTTTAAGGAAGCCTATTCTGCCCTCTTATATAACCATTGGGGTGTGGGACCTTATTAAACCCTTCCTTGCCCATTTGGTGCCCATGCTCTTAGCCTCTTGGGCTGTGCTCCTTATTTCTTCTTCACTTTTGCTAGAAACTTATTGTGCCCTTTTCTACTATGTGGGACCTTATTAAACATGTCCTTGCCCACATGGTGCCCTAGGTGTATTAACTCCTCGCCTCTTGGTCTGATAACCTTCTTTCTTATTCACTCTGACTAGAAACTCATTGTGCCCTCTTCTTCTATGTGAGACCTTACTAAACACTTATTTGCTCATATATTGTCCATGCCGTATTGCCTCTTGGGTTGACCACATGTCATTTCTCCTTTACTTTGCCATCTTCAACTATACCCACTGAGGTGAGGGACCTTTACTAAACTATCCAATGCCTACATGGTACCCATGTTGTATTAACTCTTTGTGCTTCTATGCTGTTTCTTTACTTTGTCTAGAAACTCATCCTGTCCTCTTTTACTATACCTATTGAAATGTGGGACCTTATTAAACCCCTTGTTACCCACATGGTGCCCATACTATATTGACTCATAGCCTCTTGGGGTTACCACATGTTATTTATTATTTATTTTGGCTAGAAACGTATCCTGTCCTCTTGTGCAATATCCATTGAGGTGTAGGACCTTACTAAAGCTGCCCTTGACCATATGATGCCCATGCTGCAATTCCTAATAGCTTCTTGAGTTGACCGCATGTCATTTTTCCTTCACTTCGGCTAGAAACTCATTCTACCCTCATCTATTATACCCATTGTGATGCAGGACCTTACTAAACCTATTTAATCATATGCTCCCATGCTGTATTAACTCTTAGCCTCTTGGGGTGACCAAATGTCATTTCTCCTTTACTTTGTCTAGATATTTATCCTACTCTTTTTCTGCTATATGTATTGGGATATGGGATCTTACTAAACCCTTCCTTACCCACATGGTGCCCAGGCTGTAATACATTTTAGCCTCTTGGAGTGACCACATCTTGTCTTTCCTTCATTATTGCTTAAAACTGTCTTCCAATCTACCCAGTAGTGCAAGAAACTATTACTAAACCATTCCTTGTCCACATGGTGCCTCTGTTGTATTAACTCTGTATGTGCAGAAACTCTTCTTATTTCTCATCCTATGTCGTCCTCACCCTGGCTAGGAACTTGTCTTGCTCTCTTCTGCTATTCATAGTTGGGTGTGGGACGCTTTCTAAACTCTTCCTTGTCCACACGGTGCCCCTGTTGTATTAACTCTGCATGTCCAGAGACTCTCTTTATTCCTCTTTTCATTTCTCAGTGACCCTGGCTAGAAGCTTATCCTGCCCTCGTTTATTATACCTACTCTGGTAGGGGACCCTTACTAAACCCTTCGTTGTCCACATGGTGCCCCTGTTGTGTTAACTGTTCACATCCAAAGACTCTTCTCTGGACAGATTATTCACATCCTATCCAGATATTTCTCATCTAAATTTCTTCTCACCCTGGCTATCCTACCCTCTTCTACTCTATCCAGTGGGGTGCGGGACCTTATTAAACCTTTCCTGGTCCACATGCTGTATTAAATCTGCATGCTCAAAGTCTCTATGGGTGACCACATCTTATTTCCCTGGCGAGAAACTCATCCTGCCCTCTTCTTCTGTACGCAGGAGTTGGCCATAGCCTGAAATCATGTTCCCTTTAATTCCCTAAAAGTTCCTACACCCCCCCCCTCCCCCTTTTCTTAAAATGACAACAGTCCATTTTCTAGACTTTTTTCTTTTTTTTCTGTTCTGCATTGCTTTACCTTACCCCTTCTGCATTTCATAGTCTTGCATGCCCATGCTTTATAATCACAGCTCAATTCTGGTGCACTTTTAAAAGTTGGAAGGACTTTTAACAGAGCAGCCAGTTCTAGGCAGATGCCAGCTGACTTATATTGGATGGACAGTCTTAAGCCTTTTTTTTTCCAGGGACAGTCTTAATGATTGGTCCTTGCAGACCGTTGTCCCAAGTTTTCAGGACTGGGCAGCTGCAGAATAAATTTCTCATTTAGCATTGAAATGTTCTTAATATTATTTATTGTCAGTCAGTGTTTAGAAAGCAGTAATGCATGTTTGGATTACTTTTATTTAGAATAGTAAATCGTTTATAGATATGTATCTAGCTCTTCTCTTGGAGACACTATTTTGCTAGCAGGACTATTTACCAGCCTAACCCCAGAGTGTCCCTGTAATTTATTTTTAAGTGTTGGCAGCTAAGCTTTATTTTCCGGGAGGGTGGCAGGAATGCTTAAAAAATTGATTATTTCTTAATATAAGGGAACAGGTCCACCTTATTATAGAGTCAAGGAATATTTTCCATCATACACTAGCAAGTTCTACACTTTTACACCTCAAAACTTGGCTACTCACAAACATAAGATAGCAGCTTGAACAAACTTGTGATTTTGAGTCACGCTTTCAAAATTATTTATTAAAAAAAAAACGCAATTTTTAATTATTCGATTTATTTATTTAAAAAAAGCAGTTCCCGCGACAGACCATTATTTAAAATAAATAAATAAATAAAATAAAAATTGTTCTGTCGAAGGGGAATTTTTTAAAATAATTTTCCGCCAAGCGGAAAACCTTTTTCTCATCTTACGATAAGCATAAGCAATACACATGCACTTAGTGCACCTTTTTCGGCATTGACTGTCACTGTCATGTGTGTATTCTGCGAGTGTTCGGTTTTTTTCTATTGAGGAAGTCATTAGCGTTAGAAGAAAAATTGTTTGTATGAAACTCTATCAGGGAGGAAACTGCCACAAGTCTGGAGATTGCTGCCTTGTGTCAATGAGTAGCCTAAGTCTTGAGGACTTTTACCCAGACAACCAGCCCATAGAAGATAGATATCAATCTTAACTGCTTCGGTGAGCTGTAATGAAATCTTTAATTGCTCATATTAAAGCTGCATCACAGGCTAGACAGTTGGCAGTGGACTAATTTAAGCAATAGTATTACCTTGGCATGCTTTATATCCCATATATCATGGAGATATATTGTATCGGTTATGCTAAAAAAAAAAAAATAGAATAAAAAAATTGTATTGAGGTCCTGTCCACTTTTTTGACTAGGTGTAGAAATAACGTGTTCACTAGAAACAAAGTTTTTACAGTTAACTGTCTTTAGTGCTTTTATTTCCTATAATTCGGGGAAGATGGGAGGGTTATATTAGGTGTTTTACTTTACTGCTTTCTTTCCATGCTTTTCTGGGCTTGCCTTACACCTATCTAACACCCTTTGCACTCATATGAAGATTACTCTTTAATACCATCCACTTTACGTTTCCTATTTTTTTTTTTTTTTTTTAAGGTCATGAGTTTATGAGCTTGCTGTGTCAAAGACAGAAAGAAAGAGAAAAAGCAGAATTGTTGCCATCCCGAGTCCTTCATATGAGCTTGCAATAAAAAAAAAAAATGTGAATTTTTAGACTGTCTCGCTGAATTCATCATTTTGAGAGTTGCTGACCTAAAACAAACAAAAAAAAAAAATTAAAAAAATGAGGAGATGACGTGTAAAGCAACCTGCCAAAATGAAGCCTCTTCATCAAAACTTCAGTTTTT